>NC_050173.1:53655058-53820466 GCF_008315115.2 Sander lucioperca | reverse complement strand
GAGAATGAAAAACACAAACACACAATAACTCTTTTGTAATATGAATAGTATATTAAATACTAATAGTAAAATAAAAGTAAAGAAATATATAAAATATTCTGGCCATAATAATTTAAGTTTTAAGTTATAGTCCTTTAATTTCTTTTAGTTGTGCACAACACAGTATCTTTTAAGCTCAGTCCAAAAAATAAAAAATAAAATCAATGCAGCCAAATGCACAGCATATGCCTAACATGCATAACTTTCTTTATACATTAGCTACTCAGCTAATTAAGCTAACATGATGTTAGCCTGCTATGTGCGGGTTGTCAAGCAACAGTTGGCTACAGTTGATATAACTTCAAAATAGTTAATATAATACATAAATAACATAATAATATATATAATAACACAATAATTTATAATGTGAAACAGCTTTAAGTGTGTAGGCTACATGTAGCAAGTTAGCTAACTGTATGACGGTGACGATGGAATCTCCATGTGATGTCATAGTTCACAAGGAACCCAGCAGGCATTCAGTTCAATCAGGAGAGACTTAATTAGTAAATATGAACAAATGTATTGTATTGACAAACATGAAATGTGAATTATATAATCTCTGGAGATTGAACTCCATCGAAACCATAGGCTATGTTATAAAGGGTACATGAACCCAAACATATCCCCGATGGAGTCCAGACACTGGTGGTGGTGATGTAGCGTACAGAAACCAATCAAGAGCCAAGCGCTGACGATACCCGAAGAAGTGGGCGAGTCTTCCGGTGGTTGAAGGGGAGGCGGCGGGACGCTCTCTATTCCTGAAACGACAACTGACAACCGCAGAGGAGAGAGCAGATTTAAAACAGGATATCATGCTGTGATAGGCTTGTGACAAATGCCCGACTCTGATTGGTTTAACTAACGACACAGCTGAATCTGATTGACTACTGATAAGTGACACGTCAAGAAACAGCTGATCAACTAGGTGTGATGAAAAAGGAATATGAAGTCTTCCTGTAAGAACTACGCTGAGCTACATTTAGTTCTACATGTTTACATTGATCACATCTACTGGTAAACGAGCTCTATAAACATATTTCATAGCTAGTATTAATAATATTAATCAGTGAAAGGACACAGAAATGGTAAGAGCTTCACACCTGCAAACATTAGCCTACAGCCTTTTAGATTTATAAATCATGAATTTACAACTACATGTATATGAGGATTTTGGGATTATTTACACTCAAATTTCATATCTAGCACCCAGAAAATTGTTTTATTTGTGTCACTTTCATATATGCACTCAACTTTCTGGTTAATTAGTCTAGCTTTGCACAACAAAGGATATAAATACTATGAAATATGTAAGATCAATTCTCTTGACTTATGGATCTATATGTACTGCGTTCATGTTCACAAGATGCAAACAAAAGGAGAAAAAAAAATAGGAAAGAACTGAGCTGATGTCAAGGTAACTACAAACCCACTGGAGCAGAAAGCTAATAACAATTCAACATTGTGTTATTGTCATCAAACAGGTGAAACCTTTGGTTAAGCCCACTCCAATTAAAGCCATCCCAAAAAAGAGGCAGTCCATATACTTCCTATTGATGAGGTAGGTAATCTATGCACTGTTTTCCTCTCGAGGCAAAACACTTTATTCTTTAAACAAATTTGAAAGTCATATGTTTTAGGACCAATTTTATCTTTACAGGACAACATGGAAAAGAAATGCTACCTGAAGAAAAAGTCAAACAATATGTTGACAGTACATTTTTTTCTGGCTTATTATGGCTTTCAACATCCACCCATTGAAATCAACGTATCTAAAGATCACAAACTGACATACTTTTGAGCTGATACTTTTCCACCTCTGTATGCGTCTCTGCTCAACCTGCAGGACCCATGGTGCCACATATATCCCAGAGTTATACAGGTAAGGAAATAGTTGTGCATAATGCAACTGAGTTTAGTGTATTTACCCTCTAGCAGCCTCCCCCTGAAGCCAATAATGATTCTCTTTTTAGCGCAATGGGACATAGTACAAAAAGGTCTCAAATTAGGTAATTGTCTTTTTAACTGCATCACAAAGTTGGCAGTGGCATTTTTAGGTGAAAATGTTGGGGTGCAAACTACTTTGCACAAATGCAAAACCAGAAAATTAAACAATTTTACACAATGCGCTGTTTCACATTTCCCACACAGTTTAACACTGGTAATAATCAGACTGGGCAAATTCCCGTTCTCCTCAACTTGCTGTTATAATGCTCAATTCCCCGTTTGTATGTGCGCTGGTAACTTGAGTATCTACATTTGCTCAATTTTATGCAGGATTGTTTTTGTCATGCAGTAATCCAGAATTATATACATTTCTAAGTTGCCACTAAAACCACACTTTCAGACCAAAGACTATAATTTTACAGGTTGTCATGTTAACTTATTCATTTTTTGTTGTCTTTTCATTAAAATAACGGTAAACTAATCTTCACATGTGTTCTGCTGCTGTAGTGATGTAGCCAAATTTATTTTCTTTATTTTCTGAGCCCTCTAGTTAGTGCTCTCTGTTCAACAAAAAGTTGAAAGCACACTGAATTGCCATTCCTTTAACCTTTTTTCTTTAAACCAAGAGCGCCATCTAGTGGGCTCAGAAAATAAAGAAAATGGTTCATGTACACAGTATCATACATATTTCTTTTTTTTTAAAAAGATTATTTTTTGGACATTTTTAGGCCTTTATTGACAGGACAGCTACATAAAAAGAAAAAAAAGGCAAAAGAACAGTGTGGGTTGTGTTACAGTAGATCGTCAAAGTCCATTAATACATAAAGTCTGATCTATGTGGGTTAAGTTTTTTATTTATTTGTATTTGATAATGTACAAGCAGATTGTGTTGACATGTCTCTATCCCACTCCAGATGGAGGATTCTTATGAACTGGATCTTCTGAAGAAAGACCTGGAGAAGGAGAGACAAGACAAAGCTGCTCTGGAGGAAATGTTGGAGAAAGAGAGAGGTGACAGGGCTCTTCTCCAGGATGCACTAGAGACGGAGAAGTCTTCAAAAACCAAACTGAAAAAAAGCCTTGAAAGGGAGAAGATGTACAGGATGACTCTCGAGGAAGCCCTTAATCATGAGAAATTATCAACAGCTACTCTTGAAAAAGCTCTGGCTCAGGAAAGATCAGCGACTGCTGTTCTGGCGAAGGCGTCGCATAAGAAAAAAGCAGACAACGCAGCTCTACGGAAGTCGCTGCAGAAGAGGAAAGACATAATTTCTGATCTTCTGCCTACACTTGCAAGAGAGCAGCACAACTCTGCAAAGGTCCAGCTGAAGGTGGAGACTCTGGAAAAGTTATGAAGCAGCTCAGGAGAGATTTAGCACTCTCTGAACGCAAGCTGGCACAAAAAGCTTGCGTGACCCAGCTGCGACAGAGACTGGAGAATGAGACGAAGCACACAGCTCCGATGGCCCAGGTGCAGACTCTGGGAGAGGCCAACAGGGCTAAAGATGAGCTCCTGGCTCTGAAAGACCAAATAATCTATCATCTGAGGTCTGAGCTCTTTGAAGGGAAGAGCCACATCAATCAAGCTCCAAGACACACCAAAGATAATGTTGGGACATGCTGAGGTGTAATTTCCACTGGGGGACAGGGGCACATGTCCCCTATTTTCAAAATCTTGTTTGTGACGGGAAGTGAAAATGGCAGCAAGGAGGGGGATCGTACCGGAGCTGCCCCTGCAACAACACAACATACAAATGTATTTAGTCTTACTGAAAAGAAGAAGATTACTGAGCATCACTACTGGCAATGGAAACATGGAGGGGGAAACACATATATCTATATATCTATATATATATCTATATATATATATATATATATATATCTATATATATATATATATATATATATATATATATATATATATATATATATATATATATACATATATAATAACAATTTGCCTCAAACTTCCCACCAGCCAGCTGAACTGATCTAATACAAGTGGTGGACCATCTAACCAAGCTATTTTTTTTTTTTTATACAGTGTATTATAAAACAGTAAAACTGTTGATACAAAACACAACAATACTCATACAATATATAATATTCTGTTAGGAAAACTGTGTCGCTCAGTATTTGACTTCATATACTTAAGGCGAGACACGGCAGGCAAAAACATCGTTTTTTTTCACTGGTCAATTTTGAGATTTTGGGCTATTTGGCTTCAATAACATGTCTTCTTTCAGACTTGTGGTGAAATAAAGTCCGAAATACACATTTAGGTCTTTATTTTACTCCACTTTGTCTGTTTGCGTCGGTAGATTTCTCCTAAATTCAACAAAAGTTGGCGTTCTAACTTTTGCACGTTCTGCACCCTGTCATCACATACACCGTTGGAAAGCTCTCTTTCTCCTGTGAAATGCTGTCGGATCCAAATATGGTCATTTCCTTTTTATCAGCAACCAATCGTGAAAGTAAAAGGGGGGATTTAACTCAAAATGCGCAATCTCATTGGCTGATGCCAATTTCTGACAACGTGATTCGTTCAGAATGGTCACGTGACGCGCTCTGACATTTCCGCGGTAGCTCAAAATATTGAAAGAAGTGCGTCGAAAACGGCCGAAAATCACCTCAGAGAAGAAGAAAACAGTTGTCATTAGCAACAAGACACAGAGGATCACAAACTAAGACAGCAGATGATGAAATGACATCACATAGTACGTCGATGTTTAAACTATCGTTCAGAAAACAGGAGTGTTCAGACAGCGGAGGTAATCAGACTCTCTCTGTCTCTCTCTCTCTCTCTCTCTCTCTCTCTCTCTCTCTCTCTCTCTCACAGTTTTGTATAATATAATCTCTTCTTCGTATCTCTGACAGTGTGAAGATAATCTGTCAAATAATAATTTAGTCTACTTTGTTTGCTTTCTCCAATGTTCTAAATATTGGTCTTTTGAATGAGTCATAATTAGTTTTGTTCTGTTGTGTTATGAACCAGTGCTGATGGGAGCCTGGTTAGTTATCTTCACCATCAGCTGACTGAGAGGACTGGTTCTGGTTAGTTATCTTCACCATCAGCTGACTGAGGGGACTGGTTCTGGTTAGTTATCTTCACCATCAGCTGACTGAGGGGACTGGTTCTGGTTAGTTATCTTCACCATCAGCTGTCTGAGGGGACTGGTTCTGGTTAGTTATCTTCACCATCAGCTGACTGAGAGGACTGGTTCTGGTTAGTTATCTTCACCATCAGCTGACTGAGAGGACTGGTTCTGGTTAGTTATCTTCACCATCAGCTGTCTGAGGGGACTGGTTCTGGTTAGTTATCTTCACCATCAGCTGACTGAGGGGACTGGTTCTGGTTAGTATCTTCACCATCAGCTGTCTGAGGGGACTGGTTCTGGTTAGTTATCTTCACCATCAGCTGACTGAGAGGACTGGTTCTGGTTAGTTATCTTCACCATCAGCTGTCTGAGGGGACTGGTTCTGGTTAGTTATCTTCACCATCAGCTGACTGAGGGGACTGGTTCTGGTTAGTTATCTTCACCATCAGCTGTCTGAGGGGACTGGTTCTGGTTAGTTATCTTCACCATCAGCTGACTGAGGGGACTGGTTCTGGTTAGTTATCTTCACCATCAGCTGTCTGAGGGGACTGGTTCTGGTTAGTTATCTTCACCATCAGCTGACTGAGAGGACTGGTTCTGGTTAGTTATCTTCACCATCAGCTGACTGAGGGGACTGTTTTGTGGGGAAAAGTAAGCTGGAGCAGCAGCAAGTATGGCCATCTCCACCTTGATGAAGGTGCCTCTGTCATGCTTTCTGTTATGGAGAAGTTGTGGCTTCAGAGCTCAGTTGTGACGGTCAATTCAATGAGAGAAACTGATATGCTCAGGACCTCGAAAGCTGAGACCGTCACAGCTGCCAGTGTAAAACATAGTCTAGAGTCTAAGTACAGCTAAAATACATATGGTGCTGAATGGACAGTTAGACTTTAAAAAGCTGTGACATCTATTGTTGGTCTTGTTCTGTGTCCATACAACTGTCCAGCGTGGGTTTTGTCTGCAACTTTGTGCATGATACGCCAATGTTAATTCAATGAGTTACTGCAGTTGTAGGCCTTATATGCCTGCCATTTTATTAAATAATCAATTTTCATGAGCTTGAAATATTCTATATTATTATCACTAAGGGCCTGGGCATTTATTCTGTTTTTGAGCAATTTTTCCAATAGAAATGTATTAAATTCCACTATTTAAATCTTTAAATGCTGTTTTCTCAAAATGAGTTTTTTGTCATTCTCCAGTATAAACATCTCAGCCTGTGTAGCACCTATGTACACCAAACTTTCCAGTTATACACTTAGTAGTATTCTGAAGATATTTACAGAGGGATTTGTTAATAAATCATTCCTGCCCTGATTTATGTGACATTTTAAGCAAAAAAACATGGCGAAAATCGATTTTTTTTAGGGCTATGGACAGTATATTTTGATTTCCTAGGTAATGAAAGCAGATATCCTGAAATCCCTCTGTAATTTTGTTTTCATCTTGTGTGTAAACAAAATGAAAAAAGAATTTTGCACCTGGCTTTATCATATGTTCAGATCTATCTACTGAAAATATATGAAAAATCGCGCATATTTAATGAGAAAATGCCTAATTTGCATAATTAAACATACACATTTCAAAAACTTGTAATACATTTTTTTTATATACTTGTGTAAGTAATCAACTGAGGAAGTTTCATGGAGATATCTATTATTTTAAAATTTTAGCCTATTCACCTGTAGTGTCTCGCCTTAACATGTTCAAAATAAACTGGACTACTTCTAGTACTGTCATACTTATTTTATAATTAAAGGCGCTGGTCCTCATCTGTCATTACTATAATATTTTTTAGAATACTCCTGCAGGCACTTCAATATTTGAAAATAAGGGTGAAGCATAAAAAGACAAATAAAGCAGCAGTTTTAAATTGTGAACACTAGATGGCAGGAGTGTAACATTACTGCAGAACTGTCTGCTGTAACATTGTTAATATGGTGTGTACGTTGTTTTTTTCACCTGAAAATGACAGCAGGGGATTTGATTTGGTTTTGCTGAGCATGGTATCAAAATAAATTAACTCCGAGAGGATTCTTTTTAAAACTGTCTACTTAAAAACACTATTTCTAGGTTTTTCTTCCAACGTTTGAAGAACCCGTGTTAGAGGGAATAGAAAGCAGAGAAGGGACTTTTTGAGATGACTCTTACTGTTTGTGGTCCAGAAGATTAAGGCAGAGGACAGGGGGGGAGGAAAAAACACACAAGTGCACAAAGGAACTTTGGAAGAAAAATATAGTAGCTATACCATACAAAAGACAGACTGTTTACTAGGACTAATGGCATGAGGTTAGCGGTTGTCAGGGAAACTGGCCAGCCATGCAACCGAGGCCTCAGAGGCAAACAGGAAGTGGAGTGGGAACTGAGAACAGCAACTGAAACTGAAAGAGCAGTTAGTGCTGCGATTAAACTGAGGGAGCTGTGTGTAAATGTGTGAAACACAGAGACATCTGCTCTGACAAAAAGCTAAACCACACGCACAAGAGAAAATATTTTTCCACTCACCACGCACACCCCTTATATATAATATTCGTGTGCAGTCATTACATGTGCTAACTTGCCTCAGCCCCAAGCCTTTATTTCTTATCTCTAACCTTAGCTCCAACCTCATTTTTTGCCCAGTCAGGACAGGCAAACATGTCCTCAACATTTTACTGGACTTTTAACAGCAACAGATACACAAGTTCTCAGAGTCATAAAATTGGACTCTGAGCTTTACAAGTGCACAAGATAAAACTGTTGGCAATCTTTGTCATAAACAGTGGTGGAAGAAGTAAAAGTACTAATACAGCACTGAAAAAAATACTAGTTAGAAGTAAAAGCCCTGCATTGAAAATGTTACTTAAGTAAAAGCATGCAAGTATTATCAGGAAAATGTATTCTATGCAGAAAATAGCTCACATTTTAGAAACTGGAAATAGTCAAAAACGTGTTTGTCTAATGACTGCAGCTGTAATTGTAGGGTTATATATTGTTGGGTTTATTTCAACAAAACATATTTTATAAACTGCATGTGTTTTATGTGCAAAGATCTTAATGTGTAAAGTTAACTAGTTAACTAAAGCTGTTTAGATTGATGTAGTGGAGTAAAAAGTACAATATTTCTCTCTGAAATGTAGCGGAGTAGAAGTAGAAAGTGGCACGAAAAGAAAAGACTCAAGTAAAGTACAAGTACCTCAACGTTTAGTACTTAAGTACAGTACTGGAGTAAATGTACTTAGTTCCATTCCACCACTGGTCATAAAGCACATTAAAAAACACCTCCGAATAAATACAAAAACATTCTTTATTGAGATTTACATGTTGATTGACTTGTAGTTCATAACGTACAGGAGAATAAGCAGTGGAGACATGTTGCGCTGCATTTCGAGCAGCTGAGCAATTACCTTTTTGTTTTTATATTCTTTGAAGTGAATGGCAATATTATCCTTTATGGTGCTGAGACACACCTCAGATCTGACTGAACAATGATTCAGTGGCTCTGAATCACATAAAGCAAAAGCAGTTTGGAACTGCATGATAGATCACTTTTATTTTTTAACATTATTACATCTCGTCGACATCAACTTTCACTGTTGACTTTTGGCTGCGGTGACATCCCTTTAACACATAAAAGCAGAAATGGACTTTACTTATAAGTGCACTTGAGGTATTCCTTGCTACACCTCTTTCTAATAACAGGGTCAGCCTTTGGAGGCAATGGGAATTATAGAGGGGTCTGAATATTTCATTGTTTGAGTAGAAGTCTTGATCATTTCCATTTTGAAAACAGAAAATATTACTTCATTCAATACATTTGCTCTGGTGTGAAAGTCTAATATGGATCATCGTGTTTATATGCCAAGCAACACTAAGAGTATACTAAATAGGCACACTTAAGTTTTACAAACAATTGCCAGCATCTGATTCGGTCATTACAACTGCAGGATTGTGCAAATCCCAACAGTTATTTTTTTCAATATCTTGTTCAGAGAGGAAGTGACCACTATGACAAAATTGCCGGAGATAAAAAGGCTCACAGAGACAAATGCATAATTTAAAAAAAAATAAGGCAGGTGTTTGTAAAGGCTGTTGACAAAATGATTAGCATACATTGCTTTAAATATGGTCTGTATATTGTAGCCTTACCATCCAAAACTAGCATGAAGTGGAACCACACAGAAATAGAAGCAACCTTTCAGTATGTGATGAGAGGTTTGGAACCATAAAAAGGCACACGGGAGGAACATTTTGGTAAAAGCAATGCCTATTCCACACCTGCTATCAAGTAAGACCAAAACCGCGTTTGATTCAATGAGACTCTTAAATAAATTCACCATGATAGTAATGTGCGGTCCAGTGTAAGTCTCTCTAGTGGTTTGGTATTTGTCCTATGTGTTTGTCAGGAACTTTTCAGAGCGGTTCCCACTGGGATTTGCGCAAGCCAGGGAGGAGAACTGTGCTTTAGCCTGCTAGCTGCTAACACAAAGTAGCTTTCTGACACACTCGTCGTAAGTCATAACTGAGGACTCTTATGGAACCTTATATAAACATTTCATATTCTGGTAACTTTACAATTTGCTAAATAATACTGAAACAAATGAGCGTACTCCAATAATTCCTTGTAAAACAGACAACACAAAATACCTTCCATTTGCAGCCAACATTCAGCATTCTGTGCATAATATATTTACTTTTAAAATGTGTCAAAAGAATATCTTTTTTATCTTTAAGACAACAGGAGTAAGGCTAGTGGCTACTGAGCCGGAGAATGGAGGGATGGACATAACGAGAAAAACAAAGGAGAGACTTAAACGGAGACATCTGTGCACTAAAGTCAACTGGGAAACGAAGAGAGTAGACAACAGTAAAAACAACAGCGCTCAGACCTGCTGACAACACGGTCCTCTGGGATGTATCTCAAGCCCAGACTTCCCTATTCCTTATTATTAGAGCAGGACATTCACTTCAAATGTGCAGAATTAACTGCCGATTGCACTCGCTCACTTCGCTTACGCGGTCACTCGAGTCAAGATGTTCGGATGGACCTCTGAAACCCTGAGATTTCAGTCCCTCTGTCCCCTCCCTCTAACCCAACGGACTTAAAATAGAAATAGTCTAACACATGAGCATGTCTGTTACATTGCTACTCAATTAACCAGGTCAAGACAGTGTGCACAAAGATAGCGTAATAATCACTTCTTCATTCCTCCATGATTGCCACAATGACACTGCCTACTGTCATAATCCACACAGGGCCGAGTTCAATTCCTGAAAGCTACCTGCGTGCGTGTCACTAGCAGACTAAAGCACAGATAGTTTGAATCCAGCCACACTATATCAAAAGGCACACATTTTCAATAAGGCTTTTCCTATCAAACACACACACACACACACACACACGCAAACACACACACACAGTGCTGTCCGTAAGGTGCTGAAGCAGCTTGCAGGCATACATACATATGAGCTATGTACATTATTAACGCCAGAAGGAAAAAGAGAAGACATGAAAACATAGTTCACAGTGTGTCAGTGAGTCTGTCAGCGAGTCTGTCGTTCGTTCTGTCTGTTCATCCGTCTGCGTGTTGGCGGGGTACTTTGTCCTGAGGTCTCCAGACAGACAGACAGACAGACAGACAGACAGACAGACAGACACATACACACGCCTGCATTCCACTGCGCGGGCCAATCAGGGCTTCATAATGTCGGTCGCTCTTTATCTAGATCACGACATGCCTTTGATTCTTTTTTGCAACTTGCTGCTGGTTTAAGCTGGTTTGCCCACAGAGGTGTGATTGCCCATAACGTGTTGTGTTCATTGCTTTGTTATGAACCCGTCTTTGTTCCAATCCGTGTGTGCCGGTGAAGCGTTTCGCAATGTTTCACGCGTACACTTGAGCTCGCGCTATGTTAAGAAGACGTAATGGTGAGTAATCTTAAAGGACGTGTGGCTAAATCTGGCCATTTCATGAGCAGAGATTAGAAAAATGTAAATGACATGCAAAAACCACTTCCTGTGAACAACTATTAGGAACCATTAGTTTGATTTGAGACCGTATACAGCTAAAAATCAACACAGTGGATGGATATTAGATTGTAGTTATAACTCTACAGTAAGTCAATAGTGACTCAAAGATAAATCATTAAAAAGTGCATTAATCTACAGGTTGGGCAACTAAAAACATTTAGACATTTTCACAACTAAAAGCTTATTTTCTTCATTAGATGAAAATGGTGATGCATTTCTTTCATTGGGCATAATGCATGCTTAAGTGTTAGCACAAAGCAGCAGAATACCCAATCTTCCATTGACACGTGGATGATTACGGGGGTCTAAAAGGCCAGATATAACGGATGTGGACACACACACACGGTTCTATTTATTCCAAGTCTGCATACGCGTTTGTCTGTGTGTGTCCACGTGGTAAATTCATTCTAAGCTGCAGACGGATGGTTCCCGAAGCCTCGCAATCCTGGGAAGATGATGACACACACGGACCATCGCAAATAATAAATTTGGCGTAAGTGCTCACTCAGTGGGCATGACAAGCCCTGGCGAATTAACCAGTCAGCAGTTTCCCCGATTAAGAGGAAAACTGAGATAATTCGTCGCCCAGACAGAAGCTACAAAATCAAATCAAAGGTTTTTGATGCTCGTCCTGTTTAGGATCCATGCAGCGCTGATGGAAGGAAAAAAAACAAACTGTCTCTCTCTGTCGATCCTATGTCCTGGAAGCAGTGGTGGTACTCCCTCATCTGGGGGTTAGAGGTCAGGAGGAAGTCACATCCGAGGTTTTCATAATGACGCTTGCGCGCATCTCGTGGGTGTGGCTGGTTGCCGTAGACACCAGAGAGTTGTGGCTGTAGGCGGGCGTCCAGCCGTCGGTGTGGTAGCTGATGAGCGGCACCGGGTCCCGCGTGCTGGTCACCCTGAAGTTGGGCTTGGTCGCAGTGACGAAGGTGGCCATGCCGGGGAGAGGACACGTGGGAATCCTGAGAACTGACGGATTGTAGTCCCGCCTCCAGACTTCACTGACACCCTGTCAGTTCAAACAAGAAAAAAAGAAGACGAAGAAGAGGCGCGTAAGCAAAAGCGCAATCAGAGCCACAAAAAAAGCTGTGGCTAATTTCCTGACGTCTGTTATGGTGAAACCCCACCGCAGAAATAAGCTGACATCAACACCTCAGTGATCCAGTCAGAATATGACATTATGCATTACATGTAAAAAAAAAACAAAAGTGTCAATATCACTGTATCCAAGAGCCAGGAAGTGCATTTCTTATTGACTACTATTATTCACAGCAAAAACTAATCAGGATTTGAAGGAAAGTGTCTACATTGCAACAAAGTTAAGAACACTGTACTCTACCACTGATAGTATGTGTGTGTGAATGTGTGTGTGTGTGTGTGTGTGTGTGTGTGTGAGAGAGAGTGTGTGTGAGTGTCCACTGTGGGTACAATGTACTACAAAGGACAACATCAGATCAAACTGTTAATGTTTGACAGCCACAGTTCCTGACAAGGCCCTCCTCTTTCTCAGTTTCTCGCAACATTACAGGAAGGAACACACAGTCACACACACACACACACAGTCAGTCTCACACACACACACACACACACACACACACACACACAGAGTTTCAACAGTAAGGTTGAAGCAGGTAAAAACCTGTTTATCTGTTGATCCGAGCAGTTAGGCTAATTATTCATCACTCTCTTCTCTGTGTATAAAGTGAGTTGAATGGGAGACTCACCTCTTTGGTGTCCTCTGTGTCACTGTCTGTGTCGCTGCCTGTAGAAATAAAAAAAATATGTAAATAAACAGGAAGAGAAAGGCGTGAGGAGCGGGAGAAAGAGGAAGAGCTCAATTAAACCAGGAAAACATATTGACAAGGCTTACATGCAACAGTGCACGTTTTACTATTTAAACAGTTTAAACGGTGTAAACACCTGCACACAGTAGCACAACTCAATGTACGTACATGTCAAAGTGAGAAAAGCCAAATACGTACATGAAAAGAAACAAAGAAAAGAAGGGATTAATGAATAATTCTACTTTGAACCCTGACTTTTCAAGCCATGGTAGCGATGGAGAAAGGAAAAGAAAAGAAAGTAGAGACTTAGACAAACAATGATAGATTGAATGATTACAACAACTGTAAACTGACAGAGCCACTTCTGCCTGAATGACTGGTTGGGGCAGAGAACACACACACACACACACACACACACACACACACACACACACACACACCATATTACATAAAACTACTTTTAATACTTAAGTACAGTTAATATTTTGATACTTTAAGACTTTTACTATTGCTTTAAAGTATTTTATACAATAGTGGTAAAGAGTGATGTGTAAGCGTGTGTGTCTGTGTGTGTCTATGTCTGTGTGTGTGTCTATGTCTGTGTGTGTGTGTGTGTGTGTGTGTGTGTGTGTGTGTGTGTGCGCATGTGCACGTGTGTGTGTTCTCTCACCGCAGCATGAAGACACAGGAGAGATTTGGAGCGGGTACGAGTGGGAGGAGCTAACAGTCTGCTCCTCGTTCTCAGTGGTCACTTCGATCGTCTGACAGACGAACGGCAGCTGCTCGCTGGTGATCACGTGGTCGTCTACGGAGCTGTGAATGGCTGTGAATGGCCACATTGGATATGTTATGACAGGCTGAACACATGACGTCACTCCAGGGCTGTAAATTAATTATTGATGAAATATAGCTTAAGTGTGTGGAAAGATCTAGTTACACATCTACCCACCGATGCGAATAAAGAGATAAAGAGTCTTCTCCATCAGCTATTCGGACACCTCAAAAATCAAAGTGTAGTTATTCAATATTTATAAAGTCTAAACTGCTGTGACCGTAGCATTAGAAAACAACTTCTCAAGGCATAGAACAGTCAGCAGATAGCAGAATCTCTGAACTCATCAGCTATCAGCGATTAAGTCTCTGGGGGCATTGGCCTATATTTGCGGTTCCGGTGTGGCCAGTGGATATCTGAATATCAGCTATATCCGGGCCAAGACTTCCTCTTCCGGGGGCCGGGTCCGACTTGAGACGCGAGAATGTTGTTGGAGTTGAGAAACGACGTCTCTATAAACAGATATCTGCATATGAATGCAGATTAATACATTTAAAAAAAAAAAACGCTAAATGGCCGCCAAACGATGGGTTTCAAGATTGCATTTTAGCCAATGTGATCCGCCTCTTTTGCCCTCGACACGGGCTGTTTACCTGCATGCAACCAAAGCCCTCTCCAACGGGACTGGTCATTACTAAAACGGACTACGAAGGGAAACCAGAATGTTTTCGATTCTAACATTTTGTCCCGTTGCCTACAGGTTGTTAGCCTGGCTCCGCCCTCCTACATACTTCCGCTCAATTTTCATTTTCCCTTCAGTACGTCATCTGGGTTTGCGGTATATTCTTGGGTTTTCTCCGGCCAATCTTTACCGGTCCAATCAGCGAACAGAGGGAATGGCTGAGAATGATGACATTGAGGTTGTGCGCTAGTTTGAGTTGTAGTCCCGTAATGGCGGCGGAGAAAGATGTGAGCGAAGCCATTCGGTCCGTTGTGGCAACGCTGCCGAATATCCAGAAGTTAAAGCCCGAGCAAGAACAATCTTTGCTGAGTTGTGTTGGTGGCCATGATGTTGTGGCCCTCCTCCCCACGGGGTTCGGGAAAAGTTAGATTTTTCAGTGGTGAAGGAGTTAGCTAAGGCGAATGCTAGCGATGCTAAGCCGACGTCACGACCAAACGTTAGCGATTGGTTATGGCAGATCCAGAGTGGCTCTGGACAGATCCAATAGTTTTAAACTTCAACAGAGTACCCGCCTTCAAGGAAGTTAACACGTGTCAATGGAGAGTGGCCAGACTCTCTGTACAAATGAAATGTACCAGAGTCTGGTAGGACCAGGCTAACAGGTTGTGCCTTCATATAAAGATATCTGTTTACAGAGATTACTGGTGTAGTACCTGAGACACTGTCCGTCACTGTCATCTCTAGTGCTTCCTGCTTGATCCCTTCGTGTTTGATCATTTCCCGTTTGGCGTAGTCAATAGGTCCAACATGAGTGACTGGAGATGGAGAAGCTACCTGATGTTGAGAAGGGCAGAGAGTGGAAGACGAGACAGAAAAAGATTAATAATTATGGAAGATCAATTTTAAATCGTGCATGCCGTTTTTGTGTCCAAACAGGATGGTGACTTTAATGTTACAGGAGCAGATCTGTGCCTGTGTTGTCATTATTTATACCAGTAATATGGACAGCAACACTCACATGCCCATTTAAACATAGTATCCTCAATCTAATAACTTCATTACATTTTAACTGTGATAATGAGAAACTCTAATAGTGACAGCGGGGATGTAGTGACCCAGTGCACAGACATTATTACGCTTTATGCTGATGGTTTTGCTCAAGTATTTAGCTATAAAACAATATATACTTGGAACAGATTTTTATAAACAGCTTATTTTAGATTGGACAGATAGTCTAGCTAGCTGTCTGGATTTACCCTGCAGAGATCTGAGGAGCAGTTAACCATAGTCCTCATAAATCCACCGGAGTTTAAAATTACTACACGAAGGAAACGAATATCCGGCCTAAATGAGTGAAATCCGGACGAATTTCCGTCAGCAACGGAGCAATCTCAGAAGTGGAACGTCGAGGATATAGACTAGCTAAGACCATACCAGGATACAACCTGATATCTGGAGCATTTCAGACACAGATATTACACTGACCAAAATGTACTTAACAAAGCAGCCAAATATTAAACAAGCATTCTTGTTCACTCATGAACACAAAATGAAAATGTTAAAGTTAAACAGAAATGTGTCTAGAAGAAAATACAGTATGAGAAAGTGTACTTTCACATTATATAAACAAATCAAGTCAGTTTTTAAGAATCATTTTTCTTCAGTTTTGGCTTGACACTCAAACCTAAGCAATACAGAATTAAAGATTTCCAGAAATCTTAGCAACATTTCTCAGTAAAGTTAAGTACCTCTGTGTGACCAGATTAGCCAGGAGAGGACTATTTATTGCAAGGCCTGAGTGAGAAAGCAGAAACACACTCTCTGGTGGTATTATTTCTCATCATGCTTCTGTTCTTCAGCAGCCGTGCCACTTATGGTGAGCAGAAATAAAATGTTGAATAAAAAAGGTAATGTCACGTGTGAACACCCTCTTTAAAGCAACACCAAAGCACTTGTCCTCATCGGTCCCCCTACAGATTGGAAGCAGAATTGTGTCCATTAGGTCTCATTGGAACTACAGATCCGCTACCTGATCTGGCAAACTTGCATAGTGCGGTTATAGCCGACAGAGGGCCACGAAGCAAATGCAGAAGTGCCGTTCACACTGTTACGAGTTGATGAACCACTGAAACGATTTTGGAAACATTATTTTAAGGTACAAAAAAATCTTTGGTGTTGCTTTAATAGATGTGTGTGTTATGTGCCCACAAAACCCACTACTCTATCCTGCACAGGCTGTGGGTGTCATGTGTAAAAGGGCTTTGACATGTTTATCTACCTCTTTATTTCCCTTGGGCCTCCCCTCCTTGTCCGTCTTCTTCTTTCCTAAATGGACATGCAGACAGAAACACACACCTTTCAGGAGTGGATTTAAAAGCGACACTATACGAGGCGAGGGTCTTGATACGGTAAATATGGAATTATAAATAAGTCTGTTCAAGAGAAATGGATCAAATCTAGAAAAGTGATAAGGGTTCTTAACCACAGCAGCACTCACCTTTCTTTTGTGATTAACAATTCTCTCTTCTTTTTTTTTTTTTAACATACAAAACATAAATTCGCAACATGAACATATCCCCCCCGCCCCTTCGTCATCACCACCCACCCAGACAAAATTCAAGAAAAGATGACACAGTAACTACAATATTCAACACTATGCAACAAAAATAATAACAAGAGAGACAAACTGTAAACCGAATAAACGTAATGTAGAAATGACAACACCATAAACCAGTTATACAGGTCTCTCCGCAGCGCAAAGCTTCTTAGGAGCCGTACACAAAGCTCAGGTACTTTCCCCATTTACTAGTGAAGACATCCAATCTGGACAGCCCACACTTGGATTGACAGCCCCCCCCCCCCTTTCATTCCTCCATCCCCTAAAAAGAATCTGTCAGGTTATCATTAGTCGGCACCCAACTTCCTATGTGCTTAGCGCTCACCTTTCTTCATGTTTCTCTCGGAGGAGGAGAGCATCTTATAGACTCTGAAGGCATTAGTTCCCTTTTTGTTGCTTTTATCCTTCACCTCCTCGATGTCTGGCAGGCTGTTCATGGCACAGCGGAAATTCGCCTTCCACGTCTTTGGGTCTGGACGGTCGATGCCTGCCGTGTATTTGCCTACACATACACAGAAACAGAAAAGGCACAGAAGATTGACCGGGTGGTTATTTATTTCCAGGTACAGTATATAATTATTCAGTGTGTGGTTTTCCTCGTACATTATTCAGCTTAAATTAGTCCGCTGCTCTGCAAGAGATTAGACAAAAAGAAAAGTATGCTTTTTTTTAAATGTGCATTTGTCGGGTATGACACATCATAAAAAGTTACAAAGCAGTTACAAACTTTAACATGAGACTATTAATTGTAATTAATTAATAATACTTTTTTAGGTGGCAAAAGCTGGTATGATCAAATCTAATCTTGCTAGTGGCTCTTTATATCACCAACAAGCTACGTCTGGACACTGCAGCTGATTGCTAAAAGTAGGTCGATTTCAGCAGCTTTCCTAAAGTGTGGAACTAAAAATAAATAATATTTTCCACTGAAAATGTCTGTATTTTTGACTTTTTCATTTTTGCAATCTTTTTCTGAACCTAGGACGTCCTCCTGGGTAGAATCAAGCTGATTTTAAAACATTTTCCTCTTAGCTGATGCAGCTAGGAGTTGTGGGACTTTCTCACAGAGCTGCTGTGTGCTTCCTAAAAAAAGGCTAAGACACTTTCTGCGGCCTCACTGAATACTGCCCTAATACATTTAGATTTCTTCCTAAAACATATAACGCAAATCACATTTTTCTTTAATTTTAGACAGAGAAGTGGTGCGGTGTCTGGTAGGCATGTAAATGAAAACCACTGAAAAGGAGAACCCCTGTTGGATGTGTGTGCGTGTGTATTACCAGTATGTATGGCCCATCTCATGAAGAGCGGAGCATCTTTCTCCAGGTCCCAGCCATGACGTGCTGCATGCATCCATGGGATCTGGAAGATTCTCTTTTCCTAGAGACATTCACATTTTGTCAGCTGCTGAACTATAATAACGGTGTGTGTGTGTGTGTGTGTGTGTGTGTGTGTGTGTGTGTGTGTGTGTGTGTGTGTGTGTGTGTGTGTGTGTGTATGCGTTTGGTAATGACTGTCGCTATATTTGCATGCGCTGAACTAGGGCTGTGCAATTAATCGAAATTGAATTGCGATTATGATTTCGGCTCCCAATGATCACAAAAACAGAATAATCGAGAAAAACAATTATTTAGCTCATTACGTTTCGCAAGTAAACCCTTATTTTCTCTTGTGTTCCAAATTTAAAAGTTAGGTTTAAATAGGAAAAGTATCAAGGCAAAGTTCACAGTTGTTTTCCCACTGTTTCTTAGCAACATCTTTCCAGAAGTCAACGAGTAATCGGGTTAAATTATCGTGATTTCAATATTGACCGAAATAATCGTGATTCGATTTTTTTCCATAATCGAGCAGCTCTACGCTGAACGGATGCCCTGTAGTTAGAGATGTGGGTTCAAAAAATTACCAAAGTGCATTTTACATTGAACACAAGAGTTTTCAGTTAGGAAGTTAATTTTATAGACTCAAAAAATGGCTCGATGGTGTTTTAAGCCCCCAACGTCTCCTTCCAGGCAGCGCTGCCTGGAAGGAGACGTTGGGGGCTTAAAACACAGATAAACCAAAAAATGCACCGTTGCAGTTTGTTTAAAATGTGTACATGATTAAAAATGCTATTGTATCTTAAATTTTGAAAAGGTTTAAACAATGGGATTGATATCCTGACTAATATTGTGAAATACTTTATCTGCTGTGTCCACTAAAATAAAAATACATCAATGTACGCACCAGGTATTCCAACTTGAATGCAGGCTATATACATTTTCAGATGATGTTATGTTGATGAAATTCCTTTAAATTTCTGCTACAGTTTGCCCCCTACATGGCCCTTTCTTTTTAACACCAAATAGAAAGTGTTTTGTTTTGTTTTAAATACAGGAACAGAAAATATGATGTTTGAAAAGCAATGTTATTTACTACCTCCAAACTAAATACACGTAAACCGCGTCAGGAGGCACTTATGAACATACTGTCACAGCCCTCTGGACCAGCAGAGTCAGGGTTATCGCTTTCTGACACGCACACGCACACACACACACGCACACGCACACACACTCTTTTCCTAGAGACATTCACATTTTGTCAGCTGCTGAACTATAATAATTGTGTGTGTGTGTGTGTGTGTGTGTGTGTGTGTATGTGTGTGTGTGTGTGTGTGTGTGTGCGAGTGCACGTATCAGTTAGGGCTGCACAATATATGTTTTTTTTCATCATCATCGCGATATCAACTGGCGCAATAAACACAGGCGGCGACATATCGCAAAAGACACACTTTTAGCATAATACTGAAAGCAGCAGAAATGCAGAACTGAGTACACTTTAATAATATATGTACCTATTGCAAGTAATATTGTTATGGCTATATTCAACAATGTTATCGCACCTCATATTGTGCAGCCCTAGTGTCAGTGTACACTTACTTTGTTAACCCATTTGAGTCCTGGTATCTGACAGGAGTCGATCTGTTCCTCGAGCCATGGCCTCATCCTCATTCTCTCTACTGGCATTGTTTTCCTGTGAGCACACACACACACACACACACACACACACACACACACACACACACACACACACACATTCAGACACAAACACATAAGCATAGTGTAGGTGTGTATATTATAGATGGCAACATCTGTATGTGTGACGACTGATTACAAACAAGTCAAAGAATGTTCTTCAAAAAGGTTCAATATTACAGTATATTATGACTACGGCTGGGTATCGATTTGATTCCGATTTACAAGGTTCTGATTCTATTTGATTCGATTCTATATCGATTCGATCGGGGATATTTCAGTTACGATACCAATTTTGCTTGGCTATAAAAGAGATTCTTAGAGAACGCGTGCTGTGACTTGTACAAGGAAGCCTCTAACCTGGTGCATTGTTAAAAAATTAAATGTTGTCATTAAGAATTGACCCCAAAGCCGTTGCATGGAGGGTGTGATGCAGACACGGTATACCTAAAGCCAAATATCTGTGAAAATGGCCATGTCAGATTATCCTTCGCCAAACTTTTGCCTAACTTTGGAGTGTTATTTAGCATGACATGGATTCCTTAGATCGTCTAGTTTCACTTGATACAAATATCTTCACTCTAGCTTTAAAACGAAGGCCTCCTAAAAGATTTTTTTTTTTTTTTAAACTCAGCCCTAATTATGACAATTTAATTCTAATAGAAAAAAAAGGGTTGTAATTGGTACAGGCGACAATACAAATATCATGAGAGGGAGCAACCACTTATGGGTATTTTGCATACAAAACCATGCTCTGTGAGCAAAACATAGGAGATAGTTGAATCCATTGTGTCTGCGTTGTAAAGATAAAAACTCCTGCCAAGTTCACGACAGTGAACTTGCGCTATCACTGTGACTGTAACTGCAGCCGTGTACGCCGCCGCTATCCACAACCACATATTGGCCATGTTTGATCTGATTAAATTACATTTGAAATTAAATATTTTAGAAGACAAGAGGCAGGACAACAAGTTAATGAATACAGCGTGTTTATCTATTTACAAAAAAAACTAAAATAAACAGAGAGCAGCCCAGCCCATTTGGTTTAAGAGCAGGGTGACGATCCCTGCAGTCTGATGGGATCAAAGTTCTTAAAGGGCCGGATCAGCCGGACACTCCCCATGTACACAACACACTCCCTCCTGACAGGTCAAACAGGGTGACATGGCACAGCCTCAAACACCAAGTAGTATCCCTTTTTTTTTTCCAGTGGTGGAATATATCCAGTTACATTTACTCAAGTACTGTACTTAAGTACAAATTTGAGGTACTTGTACTTTACTTGTCTTTTCTTTTCATGCCACTACTTTTCTACTCCGCTACATTTCAGAGAGAAATATTTTACTTTTTACTCCACTACATTACTCTGACAACTTTAGAGCAATTACAATTCAAATTAAACAACCCAACAGTATATAGGCCTACAATTACAGCTGAAATGATTAAACGATTAAACACAGGACGTTTTTGGCCATTTTCAGTTTATAAAATGTGAGCATTTTTCTGCATGATACTTACATACTTTTACTTAAGTAACATTTTCAATGTAGGTTTTTTTTTTTTTAACTTCCAGCTGCATCCAGCTTACAGTGTACAGGTTGACTGCAGCAATGTCATCAGCTCCATATTACTATGGCTAACAATAACTTTTAAAAGGTGGTAGTATAAATCTATACAGTCCATGGTACAAATAGTGTACAGTGTTGTAGTTAAATATGTTGAATCGGAAGTTTGCACAGCTGTATTAGTGAAAACATGAATGAATTTTAGGGTTAAAATTCCAAAAGGTAAATCATAGGGATAAGTCATTAACTCAGCCTTAACTAGTGTCAGACCAGACTGCTATTTATAATACTATGTGTTTTTGCACAATGTGTCACATTTACTATCCTTTGTAAATTGCACTAGTTAGCAGACAATAATTTTTTACAATGTCTTACAATGTCATCATAGCTAAACCCTGTAATTACAATTATACAGTAACTCACAAAGCCTAATGGTACGTATTTGTACGTTACAAATGATATTATTTATGACGTTAAGTTTACGTAGCTATGGTTTTGAAGAGTGTTTCCTCAACCATCAAAATATATACAGTAGCTATATCATTTCAACTAAGTTGCAGAGCATGGTACGTTAACGTTACCTGTAGTGCAGTTCAAATAACATAATTCTTACAGTACTCTGAATTACTAACACATGCACGAAAGCCTGAATACAACATGGATTTGTTCACGTCAGCTCACTTTTCCTCACATATCAAAATACAATTAAACACTTTTAAAATGTCAAAACTAACAAAACCCGTCCCTCTGATAGCATACTAGCCAAATGTTATCAAATATGAACAAAAGCTTAGTTCTAGCCGTTTAAAACCTCTGACTTTTGGCAACGTTAAATGTTAGCAACCAGGTTTATTTGGCATTGAAGTTTGGTTCGAGTTAACCGCGGTCTGTTTGTCTAACGCTTCAAGCGTGCTGACCCCAAAACAACCAAGCCAAAAGTGAAAATAAATACCGTACCTAATCACCGAAGGCAGAGAAAAACTACAGCAGCTACTACTTTCACTTACACACACGGCGAGCTAGGGATCCGTCATGTCGTCCTGTGGGAAGTCTGTATGGTGCAAGTCAACAATGTTAATATGCGGAAATAAAATGTTACCTGTTCAGTTCGGACGGCCTGTAGCCTCACAGTCCTGCTGTCAGAACAAACGCAGCTGAAGTTGGACAAGGTATTTTTCCTTTTTTATGTAGAAAAAGAAAACCGTGGTAGTCGTTTATTTCTGTTTCTGTGCCCAGACCGAAAGCAAAACAACGGCTGGCTCTGGAAGTGGGGGCTCGAGCTGGAAATCCCCCTCCTCTCTCGCACTGGGTGACTCGCGCGAGCAGGAGCAGCGTCGCTGAAGTCTCTTGGCGCAGCGTGCGCGCTCCCCAAAAAACCTGAACGAAGAGTGCTCACTCTGCTCTTATTTCTTGGTACCACAAAAGTCAACATTAACCTCTTCTCATGCTTTATTTATTTATATTATTTAGAACATGTACTATAAATGCACCAGTGTTAGCAATGAGGTTGTTTTTCAGATTTTACATTGTCACCCTAAAAGTAACATTAGGCCTATTAGAATTAGTCAAATTAAAGGACGCAGGCCTGCGTCCTGAATATATTATAGAATTACAACAATATATAACCCTCAATACTCATTTATGCAATTGAAATGAAGTGCATATGTAGTTCAATATTTTAGTTATTGTTTCTGTTTTGTTATTGCATTTCCTATATACCTCGTTGAGTATCTATACAACTTTTGCTTTGTGACCTGGCTGCTGTAACAACACAAAATCAGTTTGGTTTCACTTACTATTTCTCCTGTCCACACCACTGGTTATAAGGTTGAAAAACATGGTTATTTCACCTGTACACAGCTAAAATACAGTGGCCAAATACTACTAAATGCCTACCATTAAAAAATATGTAAGGCGAGGTTGAGTAAAAACGTGGAGCGTGAACTACTATTGTTAATCTCATGTCTCACGGACCGCTACAGGAAATCATTCCTACCACAGGCAATTAAACTTTTTAACACTTCATCACTGAGTGTGAAATAAGACTCATATACATCACAACTGCACTGAATGCACCTTGCACAATAGGTTTATCTACATCCTATCATTACTAGTCAAACAGTTGTTTATTTTTTACTCCCCAACTTGCACATTAAGTTTATCTATATCTAGTTTATCTATATCTATTGAAACAGTTGTAACTTTTATTTCCAAACTGGATATATTTCAAAAATATTGCTTGTGTATCTATCTATCTATCTATCTATCTATCTAATGTAGCCAAAGTTGAACTAGCATAGCCTATATGTCATGCGCTCCTAAACTAACGCCCGCTTTTGAATAGACGATCTTTGAGCTGAATTTTATTTTCACTTCCTGTTTCTCCTCCTTGCCCTTTCTTCTCCCCCTCACCACCCCCCATCCATCCATTTCTGCACTGCTGATACTAGAAACGAAACAAGAAACTTGTGTACGTGAGACACCCCACCTGCAGTTATTTGGAAATGATTGTCACTATATTTGCATGCTGAACGGACGCCTTGTAGTTCGAGACGTGGGTTCAAAAAAATGGCAAAAGTGCATTTTACACTGAAGAGTTTTCAGTTAGGGAGTTTCTTGTATAGACTCAAAAAATGCACCGTTGCAGTTTGTTTAAAATGTGTACATGATTAAAAATGCTATTGTATCTTCAGTTTTGAAAAGGTTTAAACAATGGTTTGCTGTCTCCACTAAAATAAAAAATACATCAATGTACGCACCAGGTATTCCAACTTGAATGCAGGCTATATACACTTTCAGATGATGATATGTTGATGAAATTCCTTTCATTTCTGCCACAGTTTGCCCCCTACATGGCCCTTTCTTTTTTTTTTTACACCAAATAGAAACTGTTAAATACAGGAACAGAAAATATGTTTGAAAAGCAATGTTATTTACTGCCTACAAACTAAATACAAGTAAACCGTGTCAGGAGGCACTTATGAACATACTGTCACAGCCCCTCTGGACCAGCAGAGCCAGGGTTATCGCTTTCTGACACACACACACACACACACACACACACAGACCTAGTATTATGTAACAAGCTACAGCCATGGTAGCGGCTCAGTGAGGCTGTACAGTGGTGTTTTGAGCTAAAACAGGCATGCTAACATGTTCACAATGACAATGCTAACATGCTGATGTTTAGCAGGTACTGTCTAATGTTTACCAGTGTTGTGACCAAGTCTTCTTTGCTCAAGTGAGGGGCAAGTCATTTGGTCCAAGTCTCAAGCAAGTCTTGAGTTAAACAAATTTTTTTGGGGAAAGTTAAGTCAAGTCACAGGTTATGTCAAGTCAAGTCGAGTCCTTGCATTCGGCAGTTCCCTTTTTTTGTTTCTTGCGTGGAATTTTTTTTGTCACAGGTCTCAGCCCTCTGGACCAGCAGAGTCAGGGTTATCTCGCTCTCTCTCTCTCACACACACACACACACACACACACACAGCAGGGGAAAATAGTGAAAGTTTATACTTTAACAGTGAGACTGATGGGCCAGAAAAACAAAAGCAGCCATATAGACAGGGATATATATATATATATATAGATATATATAGATAGATAGATAAAAACACTGTTATACTCTAGATCACACAATAGTATGCAGTTTACATAGGGGGGGGGTTAACCTACAACCCATGTTCAAAATATTGAGATACACAGAAAGAAGAGTGGCGGCTGGAACACATTATCTGTGCATCAAGGGTTAAATGTAACCAGCATTTCAGTTCCTGAGTGCAGGCTACCTTTAAAGGACTGCTGATTCATTAAAGGCCCTCAGAACCACACTCAATGATTCTTTGGCTTCCTCTAGTGGTTGCATGTTCACATGTCGCCACTAACTTACAAAACAATCCTCATACACTGTTAATCATTCATACAAACCGTTATACGTTATGCACGGTACACAACAGGCACAATTGCAGGCTTATTGCCTTCATCCATCTTGATGTACAGACAGGAAACTAGTGTGTTGATATTTCAGAACAAGGTACACAAAAATGATAACGCTGATTGTCAAGAGGCTGTATCAAATGTGCATGTCAAGTGTTCTGATGCACAGAGTCGTTGAACGGTAACTCACTAGAAATTATTTTGATTCCAGACCTCAATTTGTCAATGGACTAAATAACCTGCAAGATCTTGTAACATTCTTGCTGGGGTTGGAGTTCAATGTGACTTTGAATGTGCTGCCACCTTCTGGTATGGAAGTTATCCACAATTCACTGCAAATAAGCTTCACATGGATCAAAATGAGCTCTAAGTATTGTATCTAGTCTCCCATTGCCAGACCTTCCTCCACAGCACTGCGGAGGAGGGTCTGGCTAGGATGGGAGAAAAACGTGCTCTGGTTTATTGGCATTTCTTTAAACCAATCACAATCGTCTTGGGCGGCGTTAAGCGCTGTACGGAGCCACGGTGCCGCTGGAAAATAGTCCAGGGAAGGAACTTGTTTTGGTGGAATGTGTACGTTCAAAAGTTGTTTTAGTCGTGCAGCAGAAAACTCAGATTGGACAGATAGTCTAGCTAGCTGTCTGGATTTACCCTGCAGAGATCTGAGGAGCAGTTAACCATAGTCCTCATACATCGACCGGAGTTTAAAATGCCAACACAAAAAAAGCAGAAGGTAACGGACATCCGGCTGAAATGAGGGACATCCGGCGGAATTTCCGGCGGCACCTGAACAATCCCGGAAGTGGAACATCGTGGATATAGACTACTGTATCTAAATTCCTTCTCTGTACGTACACACTTGGACCCAGCATGTTTTAAAAAAAAAATGTTCTTCCAGTGAAAGCAAGTAGGTTACAAATCTGAAAAGGATTTCAGACCAGTTTCTGGTTATTTAACCAATGAATGTTATTTTAGTTCCATGGACAAAAATACATTTTCACACACTGCTTCCAGGATCTCCGAATCTACAGCTACAGGGGTTTAAAACGTATGGTGAAGAAATTGTTGTGACATAGTAAATTTGTGTAGTTTACTTGTTTTTAAACCTCTCTTGTCTGGCTTGTATTAAGTTATACCAGTGTCAAAATCCTGAGTTTATGATGGGACGTTCTAGATGCGAAAACATTTTTTTGCAAGCACATAAGTGGTATTTTGTGGAGAAAGTGTCATGCAAAAATTCATCTCATTTGAACAAACTGTACTGGTTATTATCCACATACAGTAAGTACGCAATAATAACCTCCATAATAACTTTATCCAGTTACCATCCACCTTGTACACAATCAATCTCAAAACGGCGTGCACGATTTTGCTATGGATTCCGTGTTGAACGTCATGTTTCCTCGGAACGGTGGGGTGCGACGGCTTTAAGCTAGGTTTTCTCCCGTTTGGTGGCTGTGTCGCAGGTGATACCCAATCAGCAGAGACGTGTCTGTAAACTCGTGGTAATAAAAAGCAGAGCGCTTGCGCACTAGAGTGCGGATCGGGCCGCATTTTTCTGTCCGAGCCCGGTCCGCATCCGACAGAGCAGTAACTGAACCCGGCCCGAGCCCAACAGGCATTAAAGGTTTAATTCACTTTATGAGGTTTTTTTAACGTTAATATGAGTTCCCCCAGCCTGCCTATGGTCCCCCAGTGGCTAGAAATGGCGATAGGTGTAAACCGAGCCCTGGGTATCCTGCTCTGCCTTTGAGAAAATGAAAGCTCAGATGGACCGATCTGGAATCTTCCCTTTATGACGTCATAAGGGGAAAGGTTACCTCCCCTTTCTCTGCTTTGCCCACCCAGAGAATTTGGCCCGCCCATGAGAAAGAGAGAGACATCATGGCTTGCAAACAAGCAAAGTGGCAGTTGGTCATGGCCACACCCCCACCCTCCACCTTGCCCCCCCTCTCTCCTCCTCAATAGCATTTAAAGCTACAGACACAGAAATGGCACATCCTAAGTAAAGCTCATTGTGGGACTGGCTCTAGTGGCTGTAATTCTGCACCAAGGCTGAATTTCGGGAAAGAGACTTCAGATACAGTATTAGGGGACCATTAAGGCCTATATAAAAGCATCCAAAAAGCAGCATGTCATAGGACGTTTAAGATATTTATGTCCGAGCCCGACACAGTTAAAATCTTTTTCTCATACTAATGACACATACGTTTGTTTGTGTGGAAAGCTTTTATTAAGCAACTGTAGGAAGGCATTCGGAAATGTCAACAGATGAGGCATCAGCGCACACGGGGCAACAAGGGCACGATAACACAGGCGCGCACCTACATAATAAGCTTTTTTAAATTTAAAATGTTCAATGCCTTATCGCGCTGATGTGACCAAGCCCGACCCGAACATCATTTCTAAATATCTGTCCGAATCCGGCTTGGTTCGGGTATCCATCCTCTATTGCGCACACAACAGGGTGTTCAACGCACTCCCGTTTCAGTTTCAAAAAAACGTGTTGCTACGTTTTGTCGGGGCTAAACGTTGCCCTGAAGTTTCCCTACTCCCCTAGTGACTGATAATCCTACAAGCAATCTGATTGGAGACAAAACAGCCAATCAGAAATTACCTACTTTTAATTCTTTGATTGGCTGGAATCGCAGGCAAACAGGGCAGGTATGTTGCTCAAATTAAATTATACTTTTAGTGATAATAATTTTGCCTACAAAATATAATTTATACTGTATGCATGCAAAAAAAAAAAAATGTCTGTGCTGAAAATGTCCCATTTCACGCTCAGCACGTAGACACAAATATGCCATAGACTTTGAGATCTGTTATTTTACCTTTTCCCTTTGTAACAAGAACCACAATGGAAATAAACTTAACGTTTTATAGTTTTTATTCTCAACATGGTAATTGTATCTCAGGACAGGGTAACCACAGTCTTGTATTTACTTTTATTATTGTCAAACAAATCTATATCTAGCACCGATCCCAGTAAAAGTTATTAAAAGATCCCCAGAGGTTGAGTGCAGAGGTAATGACATTGGTAATGTAGTAATATATTAAAAAAAGACCTATGACCACCTGAAAAAGGAAAGAAATATTCTACATAATATTCTTTTTTTCATGTGATGGCCAGATATTTAAAGTGATGTAATGATCTATCTCTGCTTGTGCATTTATTGCATTCAAAAAGCAGACACATTTTAAGTAGCAAACATACAGTATTATGTTTATGTAGTTAAAAAAACAGAAGTCCACATTTCCACCCTTCTGCTAATGAATCAAGTGTGTAATCACTGAAACAGGCTTATTGAAAATGCAGCCCTGAAAATGGTCCCGACACCGTTTAGTATCTTGTCTGCAACACACAACGATCAGAGATAGAATTAAAAGTGGTCTAGGTTTTATCTAAAAGATCACAACACTAAAAACAAAATCATAAAAATAAAAAAATAAAACAGTTCAGGCTCAACATAAACCTCACTGGTATTCTAATGTTGACAGTACATTTGGGTAGTCACATTAAAACTAATGTTATCCTGTTTTACATAAACTGTTTGGCCAAAGAGAGCAGAAATCAGGATGCTTTGAAGGTAAAATAGAGGGATGTGAAATAAGTGATACCGGCACAGTCACTTAGTGACTCGGTTTTTTTTCAGGAAAGTAGAAGTCTTTGGTCAACATGGAGACGATGCACGGGATCTGCTTCTTGCCACTAAATCCCGGCAGGTTGGAGGAGGACTCAAAGTGGAGCGCCACCTTGCGGTTGACGCGGGTCATGATCTGCATCAGCTCCAGCTCTCCGCGGAAACGCATCAACATCTCGCACAGCGCCTGCATGAACCAGGAGCCGTTGGTCGTGTTCCTCCATGAGTAGTAGCCTGCAGGACGAGTCACGTTACGAGTGTTCTTACCATTTCATTATGGATCATAAACATACTAGAGCTGCACAATATATCCAGGGGTTGTTTTTAAACGGTTATTACAATAAACACGTCGTGAAAGGCTGCGACGTATCGCAAAAGAGATAGATTTTTTGAGTAAGTTGAAAGAGAGTATCAGTAGAAAACTGCACTTTAAAATGTAACCCACTTTTTAAGTTTTCTTTTAGCACAGCGGTGTAGATACCAGCATTACTTACAACAGAACAATATCCGTTTCATTTTCTCTGCTGTCCATTTTTCTTTTTTTCAAACATAAAGACAACAGGAACTCCATACAGTTTGGGAGAGCTAAGTTGTACAGTGCAGAGTGTTAACCTAAAACAAGTTGGTAAGGCCGGGGATGTCATTCTCTTTTTAATGGTGCTTTTTATGTTCAATTCAATTTTTAATTTGTCCAATAAAATTATGTTGGAAATGATTATTATTTATGTTTTTTAAATTCAACAAGCAATTTGTTGCATTTTAGCAGAATACTGAAAGCAGAAAGGCAGAACTGAGTACACGTTTTTATTGCAAATAATGTCATCGCAATATTCAACAACATTATCGCATATTACATATTTTCCTCATATCGTGCAGCTCTAAAAACATACTGAATACCAGGGCTTTAAAGAAATTAGTAATTCCCAGGACAGAAAGTCTTTTCTACCACTTCCGTTGTTCAGTGTGTTACCTGGAGCGGTGGAATAGGCATACAGGAAGTCTGCCTCCACAGGAATCCTCTCTGATGTTTGAGCATCGACGCTGTCGGCCTCAATCCCGTTATCCAGCTCCGCCCCACGGCACGCCTCAAAAGGAAATCCAGGTAAATATAACATACAATATGCACATTAAAACTGGGATAGGCAGTTTTTCTGGCCTCATCGGGCAAAAAGTCCATACTGATCTTTCAGCATGTGGTAATTAAAGGTGCTCTAAGCGATGTTGGGTGACGTCACTTCTTGTTGACGTTCAAAGTATTGTCAAACAAAACGAGGCTAGCTCGCCCCTCCCTCCTCCTCATCCCGTCCCCTCAACCTCCCTTCCGCACACTTACCCCCCCAACCCCAAATCCTTCTTGTCGGTTATTGGCTGGAACACTGTTTGTTATGTTTGGTGGTGCAGGTTGGCGCAGTTTGTTTTATGTTGCCGTTTGTGGAGCCTGGGCTGTCTACAGAAACCGCGTTTTTGTACAGTGTGTTCAGGGGACAGGCAGCTAGTGGATAGTAGAGATGTTCCAATACCAATACCAGTATCGGTATCGGCTCCGATGCTGCCTAAAACGCTGGTATCGGGAAGTACTGGAGTTTATGCACCGATCCGATACCACGTAATAAAGCCCTAAATAAAATCTACGTTAAAGTAGTTTATTTATGTTCTTTTTCCATTATAACTGACTGTCAAACTGCATAATAAACAGTCACTCCAGAAAAATGCGATTATGCGATCGCATAATTCAAAGCATAATCAGCCAAAGTCCGCATATTTATGCGGGGCTGCATTTTTTTCACTTTCGCCACATAAATTGCCGATTTCCGCGCAAAATATGTGGGCCTTGCATGATTTCATAATCCCCGCATTTTTGTTGCAAAAAAGTCAAATATATCTTAGCAGAAAGTTGAAAAATGTTGCGTTTACTTCACACAAGAGCAGCCATTTTCCCCTGTTGCCATGGGAACATTATGAAGTGACGTTATGAAGTGACCTTATGAAGTGACCTTATGAAGTGACCTTATGAAGTGACCTTATGAAGTGACGTTATGAAGTGACCTTATGAAGTGACGTTATGAAGTGACCTTATGAAGTGACCTTATGAAGTGACGTAATTACGTGACGTGAACATCATCAAAAAGCTGCCAACCCCGCATTGAAGCCATGATGAAACTGTAGTTTTTGCAAGTTCCCGCAATTTTTGCAAGTTCCCGCAATTTTTGCAAGTTCCCGCAATTTTTGCAAGTTCCCACAATTTCATCGCATAAAATTGCATAAATATCCCGCATATTCCATCACATTTTTTAAGAAAACGTGCCGCATAATCAAGGATTTTTGCCCACAACAATCACAAAAAAACATTCCATTCATTTTTCTGGAAGGACTGAATAAAAGAAAGTTCTGTGGCATTCATTGTTTGTGTTTGTTCATGTTTCACAAAGAGTTTAACCTGAGCCAGACCGATAACAAAGATAGAAATAATATCACATCCATACAGGGATAGTAGTATACAGTTGTTAAATATACATACTGGTATCGGATCGGTACTCGGTATCGGCCGATACGCAAGTTCAGGTATCAGAATCAGTATCGGGAAGCAAAAAATGGTATCGGGCCATCTCTAGCGGATAGTGAGGAGATGTTTGCTGTATGTGACAAAAAATGTCGTAGCCTAAAAAAACGCGTCACATCGCTTAGAGCACCTTTAAAGTGGACTGACAGATAACTAGACTTCTGCATCTCCTCTTGGCTCTGTTTCCAGCCTTTAGAAAAACTAGTCCCTGACTGGGGACTTTGGCCAATCACAGACCATTTCAGAGCGAGGGCGTTCCTATTGTTTGTTCTACAAACGCAGGTGCACATACGCATCCCTTCAGATGGTGAAAGCCTGATTTAATGATAGAAGATTCTGCAGAAAAAGTTGATATTCCAGCATTGGCAACAACTGAATACACTGCAAAGCAACCCCAAAAAAAAGGTCTAAAAGAGCGTCTGACAATAAATGCAACATATGTTAATACCAGCGAAACATTCCAGAGATGGAGAGAAAATGTTTAAAAAATAGTTTAGCCTTTTGCTAACCTTAGCCAAAGGTTCACCGCTGTGGCTAAAGCTCACAGCTGAGGTTCCCAAGAGGCTAAACTATTAGCAGCATTTTCTCTCCATCTCTGTGAAGCTTCGCCAATATTGACATGTTTTATTCATAAACATGAACTTGAATCACAGTATGTCATCTCAAATGGCTTTACACACCCACAAAGCCTTCAAAGAAAACGGTCATTCTCATAGAAGAGAGCTGCAGGAGGAGAGCTATATTTTTCACATTTTTTGGCTTTTGTTTTGCCTTTTCCAGAAAACTACCACCCACGGCTTTATCTGTGATGGTATTTGATGGTTATACTGAGACAATGAGGGCATGTGGTTTAAAAAGCTACAATAACAACCAGCGGTGATTGTTGTGTAATTCCGATTTTATCTAAATCACATCTCTGAATTTAGACTTTTGCCCTTACATGTGCATAAAATGTTCAACGTCTTATAATTAGGGCTGAAACGATTCCTCGAATAACTCGAATAATTCGATTACAAAAAATCCTCGAAGCAAAATTCTTTGCCTCGAAGCTTCGTTAAATCAATGTAATTAAGGTTGTACAGCTCACTGTGTTTCCGCACGGAGGATAATTACTAGCGCACAACAGGTTGACGCTTCTGTGGGCACAAGACCGTTTATATACTGTCTATGCACTAGACTGACGGCCCAGATTACAAATGAACGAAGACGAAAATAGCGAGGGTCTAAGAGAAGAGACAGGCGAGAGAAAACGACAGAAAGTTTGGGGTCATTTTAAGCTGCAAACATGCTACTACATCATCTTTGTAGCGTCTGCTGCTCTCGTCTGCTGCTCTCGTCTGCTGCTCTCGTCCACTGCGCGGTTTTACACAACTAGCCTACAGCATGCTACTCTGCAAATAGCGATGTTTTACCAACAAGCTAAAACGAGAGCTGTCAGTTTGTAGTCTAACTGTTTATTAGTTTGTTACGAATCTTTAGAAACTTAGCTGCTGCCGGAGACAAACCGGCTCCTCCCCCCAGTATGGCCACTTAATATGCACGTGAATGACGTCATCATGCCGGAGATGTCTGCATTCTTTATTCTTTCTCCTCACTCAGTATTATCCATCCATCCATCCATCTTCGTCCGCTTATCCGGTCTCGGGTCGCGGGGGTAGCAGCTCCAGCAGGGGACCCCAAACTTCCCTTTCCCGAGCCACATTAACCAGCTCCGACTGGGGGATCCCGAGGCGTTCCCAGGCCAGGTTGGAGATATAATCCCTCCACCTAGTCCTGGGTCTTCCCCGAGGCCTCCTCCCAGCTGGACGTGCCTGGAACACTTCCCTAGGAAGGCGCCCAGGGGGCATCCTTACCAGATGCCCGAACCACCTCAACTGGCTCCTTTCGACGCAAAGGAGCAGCGGCTCTACTCCGAGCTCCTCACGGATGACTGAGCTTCTCACCCTATCTCTAAGGGAGACACCAGCCACCCTCCTGAGGAAACCCATTTCGGCCGCTTGTACCCTGGATCTCGTTCTTTCGGTCATGACCCAACCTTCATGACCATAGGTGAGGGTAGGAACGAAAACTGACCGGTAGATCGAGAGCTTTGCCTTCTGGCTCAGCTCTCTTTTCGTCACAACGGTGCGATAAATTGAATGTAATACCGCACCCGCTGCGCCGATTCTCCAACCAATCTCCCGCTCCATTGTTCCCTCACTCGCGAACAAGACTCCAAGGTACTTGAACTCCTTCACTTGGGGTAAGGACTCATTCCCTACCTGGAGAAGGCACTCCATCGGTTTTCTGCTGAGAACCATGGCCTCCGATTTAGAGGTGCTGATCCTCATCCCAGCCGCTTCACACTCGGCTGCGAACCGATCCAGTGAGTGCTGAAGGTCACAGACCGATGATGCCATCAGGACCACATCATCTGCAAAGAGCAGCGATGAGATCCCCAGCCCACCGAACTGCAACCCCTCTCCACCCCGACTACGCCTCGATATCCTGTCCATAAATACTACAAACAGGATTGGTGACAAAGCGCAGCCCTGGCGGAGGCCAACTCTCACCTGAAATGAGTCCGACTTACTGCCGAGAACCCGGACACAGCTCTCGCTTTGGTTGTACAGAGATTGGATGGCCCTGAGAAGGGACCCCCTCACCCCATACTCCCGCAGCACCTCCAACAGTATCTCCCGGGGGACCCGGTCATAGGCCTTCTCCAGATCCACAAAGCACATGTAGACCGGTTGGGCATATTCCCAGGCTCCCTCCAGGATCCTTGCGAGAGTAAAGATCTGGTCCGTTGTTCCACGACCAGGACGGAATCCGCATTGTTCCTCTTCAACCTGAGGTTCGACTATCGACCGAACCCTCCTTTCCAGCACCTTGGAGAAGACTTTACCAGGGAGGCTGAGAAGTGTGATACCCCTATAATTGGCACACACCCTCTGGTCCCCCTTTTTGAAAAGGGGAACCACCACCCCGGTCTGCCACTCCTTAGGCACCGTCCCCGACTTCCACGCAATGTTGAAGAGGCGTGTCAACCAAGACAACCCCTCCACACCCAGAGCTTTAAGCATTACTGGATGGATCTCATCAATCCCTGGGGCTTTGCCACTGTGGAGTTGTTTAACTACCTCAGCAACTTCCACCTGGGAAATTGACTCAGTATTAGCCTTCTTAAAATGTGTCCCCCAGAACAGTGTAGTTGAATAGCCCTGCTGTAAGCTTTGTACAGTCACATTTACCTGGGCTTAGTGAACAGCTCTTTTACATATCCAGTGATAAATGCCAGAGGCAAGAAGGGGAAGGGGGTGAAAAATATTAACATTTGGGCCACCAAAAATGTACTTGGAATTTGGCAATAAAAAATTTTGCTTTTTCAAAAAAAGACAGGTTTCCTTTTTTTTAGTACACAGCAATAATAAGTATTTACTATTGCTGTTTACTAAGTATTTCTTACTAAGTATTTCTTATCCGATTACTATCGATGGAATAATCGGTAGACTACTCGATTACTAAAATAATCGATAGCTGCAGCCCTACTTATAATCAAAGACTGGCATCAAAGAGTAAGAAAAACACAACATATTACTGTTGAGAGTCCTTTTTGCAAACTTAGACAAAGTCTACCAAATCTTACACTACAAAACAAGCATCTCCAAGCACAGCCGTAGACAGGGCTGTAGTACAGGAGTCCGGACTCTGACTCGAGGCGCTTTTCTGTTGCTCTGACTCATCTGTATTTGGACTCAGACTTGTCTCGGACATCGGCCATTGGACTCCAAATATTCTAGTTGGTCTCGACCGAGTCCAGCACTACATGCTTTTGTTCTAAAGTAACTTCCTCCTTCAAAACAAAACCATAGATGGAGCGCGCTCGTTCAGAAAACAGGTGTTGGTTTAAGTTCAGATCCATCTAGAACAGGCATTGAGATTGGTCGCCTGGTATACACCTGGCTGCATCATATTCCTCAATCATCAGGCTTCAATCATTTTCATTTTGGCCACAGACACAGGCTACGTTCAGACTGCAGGCAAAAGTGGCCCAAATCCGTATTTTTTGGGGTCAAGTGACCAGGTAAGACTTCTTCAGAAGTAGTGTGAACACTCAAATCCAGCCCAGATCTGATTTTTTCAAATCAGAGTCAGGCCACTTCCATATGTGGTCCAGAATCAGACCCAGGTCTGATTTTTTTCAATGCGGGGACAGTTTGAACGACCAAGGCGGACCACCGGCCCGTCTCGCCCGCACCGTCAGGGAGGTGGAGCGTGAGCGCGTGCGATGGGACCCGAAAGATGGTGAACTATGCCTGGGCAGGGCAAAGCCAGAGGAAACTCTGGTGGAGGCCCGTAGCGGTCCCGACGTGCAAATCAGTCGTCCGGTCACACAGACCTCTGTAGTGAATTTGCAGCCATAACCCTGCAAAAGGTCAAAATAGCCAATTTGGCTCTCTTTCTCTTCATTCTTCTCCTCCTCAGCACCTGCTCATTAATGTTATGGCTGCCATTACACAAACATTGTTAAATAAAAGCAAAAATGCTTACTTCCTCCATAACCTCCCTAACTTTAGTGCAACAGCGTGCTGCGTCTGATGTCATTGTTATTGTTCTTTTGCGCATGCGGGTCAGTTCGAAACCACAAACAGTTCACACTGGAATCTGATATAGGCCACATTTTAAAAGGTGATGTGAACAGCCAAACAAAAAAAATCGGATCTGAGCAAAAAATCAGAATTAAGCATTAAGACTTGCGGTGTGAACGTAGCCACAATGTCAGCGAGCACTTTGTACTATGAATTCTTCAGGACAAGTAAAAACATTTTATATTTTAAGTAAATAATGTGGCCTAATTTGACCCTTTCGTTCTACGATCTTGACTGTCTCTCATTTGGACTCGGTCTTGACTTGGACTCAAACCTCTCTGGATTTGGTCTTTACTCGGTCTCGACTAGTCCTGGTCTTGGACTTGTCTTGGACTCGACAAAGGTTGACTTTTGACTTTTGATTTTGGAAATCAGTGTCCTAGTTAGCTACGTCTCCGTCTACAAGCATTATAGGCACATTGCCGGAAAGTGATGGCACAAGATGAACAGGTATAGTTTCAACTAGTACACGTGTATGTGTGTGGTAACGTGGGTATATTTAACCAACCTGTATGAAGAAGAGCTTGGGTTTCCCCACCAGACTCTTACAGCAATCTCCTTTAAAGTATTTTGTCAGCTTCTCCAACTTTTCAAAGCCGTCGGTGCCATATATCACGCCCTCGTCTCCGTGACTTAGCAACACACATGCAAATGATGCACTCTTACTGTGGTCCATCTTGGATGCTAGTGACACAAACACAGGGATAGATAGAAAATAAGACAAGAGTTACATCATTAGTCCAGATACCCTCTCATTTGAAATTATTATCATATTGAGGACAGTGCAGATATTGCAGATATTTAAGCATCCCGCAGTTATAGTTCTCAGACTGCAAAACATACAGGTCTGGCATGGGAATTAAAGAGTAGCCACACTCAGACGCTGCCATCTAGTGGTTGCTGCATGCTCCTGTGGTAATGCAGTCTATATAAACAGCTGTTGAACAGCTATTTTGTATCTGTTTCTGGATTTATTGTTTATTTCATATTAATGTATGTTTGTCTGCTTATGTATGCACCAACTACCAAGGTAAAGTCCTTGTAAGTGTAACTTACTTTGGCAATAAATCTGATTCTGAATCTGAAATGCAGAAATTGTCAAGATTTGCTGTTCCAATCAGTCGACAAATTGATTGTACATGGCAGTGTGAGAGGATGGGAAGCATTCTTTTTCTTTAAACTTTAAAGTGCTCATATTATGCTTTTGGGCTTTTTCCCTTTCCTTTATTGTGTATTATACCTTTTTGTGCATGTAATAGGTTTACAAAGTGAAAAAGCCTAAAGTCCACCCCAAAGGGACTTACCATCTTCCAGAGAAAACACTGTTCACAAACTGCTCCAAACAGCTCTATTGTAGTCCAGCCTTTACTTCAGAGACAAACGTGGTCACTTTGTAACACACGTTATAATGCTCGCCTAGCTGCTAGCGTGGCACGCCCTCATACTCTGCAACTGACTGGCTAGCAGTGCTTACCTAGCTACTGCGCATGTGCAACTCCTAACAAAGATGGAACAGAAGTGAGATGTCTCACTCTGTAGCTAAAACAGAGAGCTCAACACACAGGGTGAAAAGAGGAGCTGCAGCAATGTGAAGTATGACAAAAATATGGTGTTTTTTGAAAATTAAACCACATAAATCTATTCTGGTACAACCTCTAATACAATTATGAACCTGAAAATGAGCATAATATGAGTACTTTAAATAAATGAAAAACTGTAGTCTCTATTACCACTAGACAACAGTTGTTTCATCTCCTCCACGGTCCGATCAGTGTTCACACTGATCTTATAACCCAGCTCAGAGAAGGTCTTAATAGCAGTAGCAGCATCTACATCCGTCCCGTTCCGAGCACTCATCCCTGGAGAGAGACACACACAAACACACAGGTAGGAATGCAGTAGTCGGCAGCTACAATCATGGGCGTAAATTTGTGTGTGTGTGTGTGTGTGTGTGTGTGTGTGTGTGTGTGCGTGTGTGTGTGTGTGTGTGTGGGGGAGGGGGCACGGCAATATAATACAGCCACAATTGTACTTGTAGAGGATATGTGTAGTTGTGGGACTCCAGTAAGTAGGCTGGCAAGGCTATTTTATTGGATGAAGTGACTCTTTTCTCTAATACAGATTATGCTGAACTGAGAACTGAGCCTCCTAGCGAGCAAGCTAACCAACTAGCCAGCCAGCCACTTAAATAGTAAAGTTTAACAACTTAATGTTTCATTCACACACTCTTGTCACAGCGTAGAAAAGCACAACGCTCTCGCCAGATGAGTGACAACTTTGTTAGGCTTGTTTTTCTGTAACTAGTGAAAGCACTGTGGGTGGAATAAGCAAGCTAACATTAGCTAATTAACTATCCATCAAGCTACCAAACAAGCTAAGTAACTTTATAACTGCTAGCTAACACAGTGGACTCATGAACAAATACATCATTTTTTTTGTCATGACTAATTTATTAATGACTCAGCATAATCTGTATTAGAGAAAAGAAGCAATTTATCCGATGTTTAAAGTGAATAAAACAGCCTTGCCAGACTACTTACTGACGCAATTCGATCTCGAGTCCATGGATGTATTAAGAGAAGCACCACCGGACTTCTGTGTACGTTAATGTAAACAAGCGGTGGACCAAACCACTGTGAGGCAAGGGAGGGGGGACTCAAAATGTTTCTAAACTTAAAACACATGTTCCCTTATGTGCATTTATATTGTTTAACTTTTTTACACAATTATTTGAAGTGTATATTATTTACAATACACAGCGTGGGGGGGGGGGAACGACACACTAGCCTGGTCCTACCAGACTCTGGTACATTTCATTTGTACAGAGAGTCTGGCCACTCTCCATTGACAAGTGTTAACTTCCTTGAAGGCGAGTACTCTGTTAAAACTATTGGATCTGCCCAGAGCCACTCTGGATCTGCCATAACCAATCGCCAACGTTTGGTCGTGACGTATGTCATGCGCATGTGCAACAAGAAGGGAGACCGACAACTATCGGCTTATATTTAGCATTAGCATCGCTAGCGTTAGCCTTAGCCAACTCCTTCACCACTAACGGAGCGAGCTGGAAAATCAAACTTTTCCCGAACCCCGTGGGGAGGAGGGGGACCCAACATCATGGCCACCAACACAACTCAGCAGAGATTGTTCTTGCTCGGGCTTTAACTTCTGGATATTCGGCAGCGTTGCTGCCACAACGGACCGAATGGCTTCGCTCGCATCTTTCTCGCGCACGTCCTAACGTCATCGTTCTCAGCCACTCCCTCTGTTCACTGATTGGACCGCCAAATATTTGGCCGGAGAAAACCCAAGAATATATCGCGAACCCAGACGGAGTACTGAAGGGAAATGAAAATTGAGTGGAAGTACGTAGGAGGGCGGAGCCAGGCTAAGGACACACATGGGGGTGGGTCCCAATTGCTGTATAAATCACACATTGTTAGTAAAATGGGGGTGACACATTGACACACACGTGAGACTTGTTTGTTGTCTGTTATTAAATTTACAGAACATTTGTGCAAGTGACTGCCAAATTAAAGAAGTGTGTGTGTGTGTGTGTGTGTGTGTGTGTGTGTGTGTGTGTGTGTGTGTGAGACACTTGTTAAATGGGTGTAGTTACCTGTGCTTCTGTGGAAGTTCTTATTGTTGATAATCAGACAGGTTCCGATGCAGGGATAGTCCATCTTGTAGCGGTAAGGGTCAGAACCTGCTGTTTTACTGCTGCGGGGGACAGAGTCCACTTCCTCAGCAGTCTTACTACTGCCTGCGGGCTCTGCATCTGACCTGACAATTCACACACACACACACACACACACACACATACACACACACACACTTTAAAACTTTGAAACCTGGGGAACTTGTTTAGCACGTCACACTCGAACGAGTTTTAACACGCGCTGACAGCCAACCCGTTAGGAGACTTTTAGCGTCAATAACAACGACAAAAGGCACCTGACCAAGCGTCCGTGTTTTACGAGATGAGAGCGAGAATCTGTTGTGACAGCTCAGTGGTATCTAAACTTCCTTAACCACAGTCTGTGCTGTGCGATTGCACCGATCATACGCGGAAGTCCTAATGATTTTTGAAATCTCCCATTATACAGGGTGATGTATCAAAGCAGTGGTATTATAAATGTTCCAAAGACTAAAACAGAGAGGCAGAATCACACAGTCTCACATCTATCGCATCTACTGGAGTAGGCCATTTAGTTTCTACTTCATTGAAATAAGGTATGCCAAAAGGGTGTATTACAGAGAAGTTACAGAGAAGGAAAAGGTAGAAAATTCCATCTAGGAGTTTATATACAAAGGTGGCTGACTGATTCATTTCAGAGATTACGTAATAATGCTACACATGGCTAATTTAAAGGCCCTGCACAGCCGTGGACCTGTCCACCCACACAGCTGCTTTCAGCCCAATTGTGTGGGAGTGTGCAGACATTGGCTGGATCTCACTTTCCTTATTTGATAGCTCCTCGCTCTTTGCTCCTCAGCTGAACCAGAAGTTGTTCAAGGCCGTCTCAAAGGAGCGAGCATCGAGGAGGGATCTCTGAGGAGCTATGAGCGAGGATGCACGAGAGCAGCCTTCCCGGAAGCTTTGCCTTGAAAGCTGTCGCTCATAGCGGTTCTATTTGTTACTCGGAAGTCGGATTTTCCGAGGTCAAAGTCGGTACTGCTAGAGTGGTCGATAGTTAGGTTTAGGCATGGTGAGTGGGGATTGGTTAGGGTAAGAATACCAGGGTAAGCCAATCAGAGGCAGAATAAGGCATGTATATATATATATAATTTTTTTTTAACACACCTTTAATTAAAGTGGGCCTTTAAAGTGAGCAGCTGTATGAAAAATTGACCTTATTTTCAATAGACCGAGTATACAGGATTAGGTATTAGTCATCAGTGTACAATAATTATTACCTTTTCTTTGAAAACAATTTCAAGGCATCCACTGTGTCCTCATCACTCTGCGTCACGTCCATGTTCCTACAGGCATGGATGCATACAAGGCAGTGATCAAACACGAAAAAATTGGCATCTATCTTTCTCTTCCAGTTCCTGGTATTCAGTATCTTGCACTCTGTCAAAGTATGTGCAGGGCTCATCCAATTACTATCAATGCCATTTCAAACAAATCATATGATCAATTCATATCAGCAAAAGCCACTTGAGGACGATTGACTGGTTTCGTAAATAAAATTTGATTAACTTAGTTTTTACACTATATTATGGAGGTGCAAAGATTAATCGTACTATCAAATTAATCGCCAACTATTTTGATAATCGATTTAATCAGTTTGAGTAATTTTTATGAAAAAAAGAGAAAAATTATCTAATTCCAGCTCCGTAAATGTGAACATTTTCTAGTTTCTTCAACTTTTTATCTTTCTAGCAAATAACAATGACAACTAAGGCAACCATACTGGATTGATGTTTAGGAGTTTAGAAAAACTGATAAGACATATCGGCTAGGGGTGTGCAAAAAAAAATGGATTCACATTCGTATTGCGATTCAAGCTCTACTGATTAAAAATCGATTCATAGAATTCCAAAAATCGATTCACATTTTAATTTTCAATTTTTAATTTTTTTATTTTATGTCTACTGCAATGACATGGGAAAAGTAACTACATTTACATACTGTGAATTGTTTTTGGAATCGAGAATCGTTTTTGAATTGAATCTTGAGCCTAAAAATCGATATTGAATCGTGACATTTTCTGAATCGTGCACCCCTAATATAGGCCACAGTAATAACAACAACCCATTACATGTACTGTATATTGACATGGTTCCCTTAGATTTGGTTTTGTTGTATTTTTTAGTCACAGAAAATAACACACGCATTTTCTAACTGGTATTTTGCCACAGATCTGGCGTTAACAGGTTTCCTCCCACAAAGGCATTTTTTTCGTTGGTAGATAGTAATTCCAATGAAGACGTTGACAGTGAGGCATGTGGTTTATCCAGTGCGGCAGCTGAAATTCAATTTCATTTAACCCCCATTGAGGGAGGCAGCAGCAATTTCGGAGAGTCCGGGAGATAGCTGAGAAAAATTTGTAAAATTTGTTCCTTTGCAATTTGGGTGAACTAACCCTTTAGATGTAGGCCTATACTAGCTGGGCGATATGGAGAAAATCAGATATCACGATATTCCTCACCAGATACCTCGATGTCGATATTGCGATGATATTGTAGGCTTGACAATTTTTGCTTTAAAAAAATGTTTTCACAATTAGATTTTAGATAAATAATCATCAATAATGTGGATATAATGACAAAGTGGGTAAAGGCAAATAATAAAACAGCTAGAACAGTCTGGTAAGTGAAGAAAATTACATTAATTTACTGTAATGCTGCCTTTAAAACCAGAAAGACAACCCTTATGCCATATCCCGATATTATGATTTTCAAAATCTAAGACGATATCTAGTCTCGTATCTCGATATCGATATAATATTGATATATTGCCCAGCCCTAGCCTATACTGTATGGTTTACGTTAAAATATTATTTCTAAAAAATAAAAAAGATCTTCTCACTCACTCTTACTGGATAGCAGAAACTCACTGAGAGTAACGTTTAGGGGATTTTTGTTGTTTGTTTGTTTGTATGTTTAGGTTATACAGGATGCTAAATTATAGAGCCGTTTTAATCAGACTTTAAACTCCAAACCAGTGAACACATCAGAGCAAAGCCCTGATGGTTAGTTCAAACCATAGACTGTATACAGTCTATGGTTTGAACTGACCACAACGAGGAAGTTGTTGCACATTGTGGTTTGTGGTTAGGTGGGTGGAGAGGCAAGCTATACCTATATTTAATTAATATACATTTAGGAATACACCATGTATTATACCAAATATATTGAATGTATCATTATAAATAAGTTATATTATAATAGGCTTAATCAGTGCTCGAGAGAAAGGATGCAATACTGTAATACTGTCAAAACGAAACTCCATCGACAGGAACTTTAACGTTACAGCTCTGTTATCAGAAGTAGGTCAGTAAAAAGCGAAGATGACTTTATTCATATGAATTTATATTAATGTTACATAATGTAGCTAGTTAACTAATAGCCTACCGTTTTCTGTAAAACAGGACTGTGGGAATACTAGTTCAACGGTTGACGGAATAAAATGTAAGCTAAACTTTATAGTCAACGTTACACGTCTAATGTACAGATTCAAAAGTGTGGTCATGCAACGGTAGTCATGTCTCATTCAGGAAGCAACGCAAAAACTGTTACTAGCCAACTTTAATTACGTTAACTTACACATGAAATTAACCACGGCGAAAAATTACCAACGAATAACGTTAACGTTGCGAGTTGAAGACACACACGAAACTTTTGTTAGTATCTGGATATGGGATTTTTGGCCACCTGCATTAGCTGGCCAAGTTTTGAACGAGTGAGTTCACAAGCCTGCAGTTTCACTTAGCTAACGTAAACTAAACATGTATTTCAGGTGCTAACTTTACCTCGTTAACCTTAACCTTACCTGAAGTAGGTTAGCCAAGTTACCAGGAAAGGACATTCAAATATAAGTCGTGCTTTGTCAAAATCATATGTGAATAATAATTGAAAAAATATATTTTTCTTCCAAAATAAACGTACCTCTTTTGTGGGACGGTGGTAAAGTAGGTGTTATCAAGTCCACGTCCTTACCATCAATAACGTTCCCAATCATTACAAGGAAATGTCAAATTTTTGGTTCGAAGTACAGGCTTGGAACTCTTAGCCAATCAGGAACGCTATTCCCTGTGTGGGCTGGCGAAACCACAGAAAGCCAGCAGTTGATTGGCTTAGAAAACTGTCCAGAACGTCACGAACAATCCCTTAGGGTTAGGAAAAAATTACTTTACACCAAAACCAATTTGACTACAAGCATTCAACATCACCCAGAAATAGAACATCTGATATTCTTTTGTAAAAAACAAAAACAAAAAACACACACACAAAAAAATCTCTTATTTTTTGCATTTATTAAACTTACAGTACTGGTATTTTTTTTTTATCCAGCAATGATCCAGTATAGGCAGCATTTGGGCAGTATACACGTGAAATCTGAAAAAATGTCAAGGTGCTTTCTGTATTAAGGCCTTAAAAAATGTCAGCAACCTTAGTATTGCTCAAATGTAGTTTTTGAGTCTTTAACCTGTGTGCAATTGTGTGTTTGTGTGTATTGCGTGTAGCGCATTATTATTATAGCGCATTATTTTCGAATCTCATTCTTCGTTTTTTTTTTCTGTTCCTCTCAGCTGATACTGCCTCAATATGCTTGGTCTCCAATAGCAGAGCCGGCAAGCTGGACGCCCCATAATAATTTTGCCTACAAAATATAATTTATATGCATGCAAAACATTTTTTTTCTGTGCTGATAATGTCCCATTGCACGCTCAGCACGTAGACACAAATATGCCATAGACTTTGAGATCTCTTATTTTCCCTTTTCCCTTTGTAACAAGGACCACAATGGAAATAAACTGAACGTTGTATAGTTTTTATTCTCAACATGGTAATTGTACGTCAGGACTGGGTAACCACAGTCTTGTATTTACTTTTATTACTGTCAAACAAATGTATATCTATCACCGATCCCAGTAAAAGTTATTAAAACATCACCAGAGGTTGAGTGCAGAGGTAATGACAGTGGTAATGTAGTAATACATTAAAAAAACTACAACACCTACAGTAGACCTACGACCACCTGAAAAAGGAAAGAAATATTCTACATAATATTCTTTTTTTCATGTGATGGCCAGATATTTTATGATGATCTATCTGTGCTTGTGCATTTATTGCATTCAAAAAGCAGACGTGGTTCAGGGCGGCCTCTAGCTCACCCAGTAAGAGCGTTCGCCCCATGTTCTGTGAGTTCTTATGTGAGTCCTGCAGCGGCCCGGGATCGAATGCAATCCGCGGCCCTTTGCTGCGTGTCATCCCCCATCTCTCTGCCCCTTTCATGTCTATCTACTGTCACTATAATAAAGGGAAAATCCCCAAAAAATAATCTTAAAAAAAAAAAAAAAAAGCAGAAGAGAAGATGGATCTCTGTAAGATCTTCATGTGGACTAAATGACTCATAAAGAATACAGTTTAATTTGTCTTTTCTTAGAATATTCTTCTCTGGGTTATATGTACATGTATATGTATGTATGTATGTGTGTATATATATATATATATATATATATATATATATATACATATATATATATATATATGTATATACTTAAGAAAAACAATGGAAAAGTGTCATTTGTATATTTACTTGTTAATTTGCTGAAATACTGAAAGAATGTTTGCCATGATACTGCCTTTTCCAAATAAAATATAAATAATAAAAAAAAAAGTAAAAAAAAAAAATAAGTAGCAAACATACAGTATTATGTTGATGTAGTTAAAAAAAAAAAACAAGTCCACGCTTCTGCTAATGAATCAAGTGTGTAATCACTGAAACAGGCTTATTGAAAATGCAGCCCTGAAAATGGTCCCGACACCGTTTAGTATCTTGTCTGCAACACACAACGATCAGAGATAGATTTAAAAGTGGTTTAGGTTTTATCTAACATAAACTTCACTGGTATTCTAATGTTGACTGTGCATTTGGGTATTCACATTAAAACTAATGTTACCCTGTTTTACAGAAATCAGGCTGAAGGTAAAATAGAGGGATGTGAAATAAGTGATACCGGCACAGTCACTTGTGACTCGGTTTCCCACAGCTTAGCAGTTTTCATGCGTAGAAATCAGGAAAGTAGAAGTCTTTGGTCAACATGGAGACGATGCACGGGATCTGCTTCTTGCCATTAAATCCTGGCAAGTTGGAGGAGGACTCAAAGTGGAGCGCCACCTTGCGGTTGACGCGGGTCATGATCTGCATCAGCTCCAGCTCTCCGCGGAAACGCGTCAACATCTCGCACAGCGCCTGCATGAACCAGGAGCCGTTGGTCGTGTTCCTCCATGCGTAGTAGCCTGCAGGACGAGTCACGTTACAAGTGTTCTTACCATTTCATTATGGATCATAAACATACCAGGGCTGCACAATATATCAGGTTTTTTTTTTTAAATCGGTATCTCAATAAACACGTCGTGAAAGGCTGCGACGTATCGCAAAAGACACTCAGAGATTTTTTAAGTTAGTTGAAAGAGAGAATCAGTAGAAAATTGCACTTTAAAATGTAACCCACTTTTTAAGTTTTCTTTTAGCACAGCGGTGTAGATACCAGCATTACTTACGTCAGAACAATATCCGTTTTATTTTCTCTGCTGTCCATTTTTCTTTTTTTCAAACATAAAGACAACAGGAACTCCATACAGTTTGGGATAGCTAAGTTGTACAGTGCAGAGTGTTAACCTAAAACAAGTTGGTAAGGCCGGGGACGTCGTTCTCTTTTTAATGGTGCTTTTTATGTTAAATTCAATTTTTAATTTGTCCAATAAAATAATGTTGGAAATTATTATTATTTTTGTTTTTTAAATTCAATAAGCAATTTGTTGCATTTTAGCAGAATACTTAAAGCAGAAAGGCAGAACTGAGTACACGTTTTTATCGCAAATAATGTCGTCGTCACAATATTCAACAACATTATCGCATATTACATTTTTTCCTCATATCGTGCAGCCCTAAAAACATACTGAATACCAGGGCTTTAAAGAAATGAGACAGTTATCCGTGTGTCATTTAATGAATATTCCCAGGACAAAAAGTCTTTTCTACCACTTCCGTTGTTCAGTGTGTTACCTGGAGCGGTGGAATAGGCATACAGGAAGTCTGCCTCCACAGGAATCCTCTCTGATGTTTGAGCATCGACGCTGTCGGCCTCAATAAAGGATCCGTCATTTAGGTCCACCCCATGGCACGCCTCAAAAGGAAATCCAGGTACATTAAATATAACATACTGTACATTACGCACATTAAAGCTGGGATAGGCAGTTTTTTGTGGCATCAGCTGGCAAAAAGTCCATACTGATCTTTCAGCATGTTGTAATTAAAGTGGACTGACAGATAACTAGACTAATGCATCTCCTCTTGGCTCTGTTTCCAGTCTTTAGAAAACTAGTCCCTGACTGGGGACTTTGGCCAATCACAGACCATTTCAGAGCGAGGGCGTTCCTATTGGTTGTTCTACAAACGCAGGTGCACGTACGCATCCCTTCAGGTAGTCAAAGCCTGATTTAATGATAGAAGATTCTGCAGAAAAAGTTGCTATTCTAGCATTGGCAACAACTGAATATACTGCAAAGCAAATCCAAAAAAAGAAGTAAGACAGTAAAAAAAAGGTCTAAAAGAGAGTCTGACAATAAATGCAACATATGTCAAACGTTCCAGAGATGGAGAGAAAATGTTTAAAAAATAGTTTAGCCTTTTGCTAACCTTAGCCAAAGGTTCACCGCTGTGGCTAAAGCTCACAGCTAAGGTTCCTAGAAGGCTAAACTATTAGCAGCATTTTCTCTCCATCTCTGTAATGCTTCGCCAATGTTGACACGTTTTATTCATAAACATAAACTTGACTCTTGCCACTAAATCCCGGCAGGATGGAGGAGGACTCAAAGTGGAGCACCACCAGGTCATGATCTGCATCAGCTCCAGCTCTCTGCGGAAACGTGTCAACATCTCGCACAGCACCTGCATGAACCAGGTCTGCATGTACCAGGCCTGCATGAACCAGGAGCCATTGGTCGTGTTCCTCCATGAGTAGTAGCCTGCAGGACGAGTCACGTTACGAGTGTTCTTACCATTTCATTATGGATCATAAACATACTAGGGCTGCCCAATATATCAGGGTTTTTTTATCGGTTATCGCAATAAACACATTGTGAAAGGCTGCGACATATCGCAAAAGACAGATTTTTTGAGTTAGTTGAAAGAGAGTATCAGTAGAAAACTGCACTATAAAATGTAACCCACTTTTTTTTCTTTTTCTAAGTTTTCTTTTTCTTTTAGCACAGCAGTGTAGATACCAGCATTACTTACGTCAGAACAATATCCGTTTCATTTTCTCTGCTGTCCATTTTTCTTTTTTTCAAACATAAAAGACAACAGGAACTCCATACAGTTTGGGAGAGCTAAGTTGTACAGTGCAGAGTGTTAAAACAAGTTGGTAAGGCCGGGGATGTCATTCTCTTTTTAATGGTGCTTTTTATGTTCACTTCCATTTTTAATTTGTCCAATAAAATAATGTTGGAAATTATTATTATTTTAGTTTTTTTAAATTCAACAAGCAATTTATTGCATTTCAGCAGAATACTGAAAGCAGAAAGGCAGAACTGAGTACACTTTTTTATCGCAAATAATGTCGTTATCGCAATAATAAACAACATTATCGCATATTACTAGAGGTGTAAAGATTATCGATTAATCGATTAGTTGTCAACTATTAAATTAATCGCCAACTATTTTGATAATCGATTAATCGGTTTGGAAAAAAAAACGTACGAAAGTACGATTTCTCTGATTCCAGCTTCTTAAATGTGAGTATTTTCTAGTTTCGTCTCTCCTCTGTGACAGCTAACTGAATATCTTTGAGTTGTGGACAAAACAAGACATTTGAGGACGTCATATTGGGCTTTGGGAAACACTGATTCACATTTTTCACCATGTTTCGACATTTTATAGATCAAACAACTAATCGATTAATCGAGAAAATAATCGACGGATTAATCAACGATGAAAATGATCGTTAGATGCAACCCTACATATTACATATTTTCCTTATATCGTGCAGCCCTAAAAACATACTGAATAGCAGGGCTTTGAAGAAATTAGTAATTCCCAGGACAAAAAGTCTTTTTGTGCCACTTCCGTTGTTCAGTGTGTTACCTGGAGCGGTGGAATAGGTATACAGGAAGTCTGCCTCCACAGGAATCCTCTCTGATGTTTGAGCATCAACACTGTCGGCATCAATAAAGGATCCGTTATCCAGCTCCACTCCACGGCACGCCTCAAACGGAAATCCAGGTACATTAAATATAACATACATTATGCACATTAAAGCTGGGATAGGCAGTTTTTTCTGGTATCATCGGGCAAAAAGTCCATACTGATCTTTCAGCATGTGGTAATTAAAGTGGACTGACAGATAACTAGACTTCTGCATCTCCTCTTGGCTCTGTTTCCAGCCTTTAGAAAACTAGTCCCTGACTGGGGACTTTGGCCAATCACAGATCATTTCAGAGCTAGGGCGTTCCTATTGGCTGTTCTACAAACGCAGGTGCACGTACACATCCCTTCAAGTAGTCAAAGCCTGATTCAATGATTTTGATTCTGTAGAAAATGCTATTCCAGCATTGACAACAACTGAGTACACTGCAAAGCAACCCAAAAAAAAAGAAGTAAGACTTTTAAAAAAAGGTCTAAAAGAGAGTCTGACAATAAATGGAACATATGTGAAACATTCCAGAGATGGAGAAAAAATGTTTAAAAAATAGTTTAGCCTTTTGCTAAGCCTTAGGCTGTAGTTAAAGCTCACAGCTGAGGTTCCCAGGAGGCTAAACTATTAGCAGCATTTTCTCTTCATCTCTGTAACGCTTCGCCAATGTTGACACGTTTTATTCATAAACATGAACTTGAATCACAGTATGTCATCTCAAATGACTTTACACACCCACAAAGCCTTCAAAGAAAATGGTCATTCTCATAGAAGAGAGCTGCAGGAGGAGAGCTATATTTTCACATTTTTTGCCGTTTGTTTTTCCTTTTCAGGAAAACTGCCACCCACGGCTTTAACTGTGATGGTATTTGATGGTTATACTGAGACAATGAGGGCATGTGGTTTAAAAAGCTACAATAACAACCAGCGGTGATTGTTGTGCAATACCAATTTTATCTAAATCACATCTCTGAATTTAGACTTTTGCCTTTACATGTACATAACATGTTCAACTTCTTATATTCGAAGCCTGGCATCAAATAGTAAGAAAAACATAACATATTACTGTTGAGCAGTGGCAGCTGCTGGTCTTTCAAAGAGGGGAAGCTCATTTTCGGCCTACATCATAAGAATTTTCCATTTATTTATACGTAAATTCTGCCCTATGTTCCTTTTCAAGAAAATGCTCTGTGACCCTATTGTACCAACTAGGCTCTATGGTGTTTTTTGCCCCCAACAGCTCCTTCCAGGCAGTGCTGCGACCGCTGCCTTCAAGGCACCTATCCTAACCTTAACCCTAAACCTAACCATAACCAGTGCCTAATCCTAGTGCCTTCCAGGCAGCGCTGCCTGGAAGGAGCCATTGGGGGCAAAAAAACACTGATAAACTACAAACGCTCGATGGTGTTTTTTGCCCCCAACGGCTCCTTCCAGACAGCGCTGCGACCGCTGCCTTCAAGGCACCTAACCCTAACCTTAACCCTAACCCTAACCCTAACCATTGCGTCTTTTCCAGTGACTTGACCAGTGTCTCTCAATGTCCAGCAGGGCTAGGCTGCTTAAACGGCCTTGGCCCATTGTGTTACAGGTGTGGGACTTGAGCCACTTTAAACAGGAGAAGCGGAGATATTTAACCAACCTGTATGAAGAAGAGCTTGGGTTTCCCCACCAGACTCTTACAGCGATCTCCTTTAAAGTATTCTGCCAGCTTCTCCAACTTTTCAAAGCCGTCGGTGCCATATATCACGCCCTCGTCTCCGTGACTTAGCAACACACATGCAAATGATGCACTCTTACTGTGGTCCTCCTTGGATGCTAGTGACACACACACACAGGGATAGATAGAAAATAAGACAAGAGTTACATCATTAGTCCAGATACTCTCTCATTTGAATTATTATCATCTTGAGGACAGTGCAGATATTGCAGATATTTAAGCATCTTGCAGTTATAGTTCTCAGACTGCAAAACATACAGGTCTGGCATGGATGGCTACTCAACAGTTCCCAAAGACATTTGTAGAGTTACGGTAATAAGTGCATTTGGGAATTAAAGAGTAGCCACACTCAGATGCTGCCATCTAGTGGTTGCTGCATGCTCCTGTGGTAATGCAGTCTATATAAACAGCTGTTGAACAGCTATTTTGTATCTGTTTCTGTATTTATTGTTTATTTCATATTAATGTAGGTTTGTCTGTTTATGTATGCACCAACTACCATGGTAAATTCCTTGTAAGTGTAACTCACTTTGGCAATAAATCTGATTCTGAATCTGAAATGCAGCAATTGTCAACATTGGCTGTTCCAATCAGTTGACAAATTGATTGTACATGGCAGTGTGAGAATATGGGAAGCATTCTTTTTCTTTAAACTTTAAAGTGCTCATATAATGCTTTTGCAATTTTAAGGCCTACATTTAGGCAACATCTACATATTTATTTAATTTATCACAGCCAATGAATGCAGAAAGTTAAAATATAGCTAGCATATATAATAAATATAATGAAATAATTTAGTTTAGGCTATGCCTTAGTGCCTAGACCTACCAACAAATACTTATTGTTAGAAGAAAACAAAACACCCCACGTTTCTTTAGACCTATAGACCACTACTGACCTCAATCACACCGGCTCCCTCAGAATCAACTGCTCTGCCAATCTCCTGCTTCTTTTTCTCTCTGCTAAAATCTAGCTAGCTAACTCTCTACCTTGCTCGTCCACATACCGTTACCGTGCACGTGGGCGCTCGTTGAGCCTCTAATACTGCCATTTCGACCAGCTGACAGTTGTAAAATAGAATTAAAATAGACACACTACACACCAACACACACAGATTAGTGATACAGAGTGCACTGTAAAAATAAATCTAATTATTAGTGTTGTTCTTATTATAATTTGGGGGGCTTAGGAATATTTTAGGGTAGCTTCAGCACCCCTAAAATAGGCCTAACGACATCCCTGTTATATATCTTTTTTGTGCACATTATAGATTTACAAAGTGAAAAAGCCCAAAGTCCACCCCAAAGGGACTTACCATCTTCCAGAGAAAACTGTCATGGTTTTGGTATTTTGTTCCGTGTTTTGTCTTATTGTGGTAGTCTTGTTTTTCTGTTTTGCTCGGTTTCCTGTTTCATTTTGACAGTCTGGTTTTCTGTCTTGTCTTGTCTTGTCTTGTTTTACTTTCTGTCTTGTGTTTTCCCGCCTTTTTTGATTGTTCTGCCCAGCACTTAAGTGTTTCACCTGTAGCATCACCTGAGCATAATATGAGCACTTTAAATAAATAAAAAACGGTTGTTTCTGTTACCACTATGCAACAGTTGTTTCATCTCTGCCACGGTCTGATCAGTGTTCACATTGACCTTATAACCCAGCTCAGAGAAGGTCTTAATAGCAGCATCAGCATCTACATCCGTCCCGTTCCGAGCACTCATCCCTGGAGAGAGACACACGCAAACACACAGGTAGAAATGCAGTAGTATTTTTACAAATAAAAATTCTTAAGAGCAATTATTGAAGGGGATGTAGTGATAAGTGGATGTCACCCCAACCACTAGGTGCCTGTAGTGTTGCCATAGCTACCTGATCAGTATATAAGTATGCCAGTAGTGGATTAGAGGAAGTGATTGATGCTGCTGAATGTGTATGCTGACACCGTAAATAAATAAGTAAGTTTATATTCAGCTCAGTCTCGTAAGTAACATTACAGGGGACACAAATAATACATCCACAATTGTTGTAGAGGATATGTGTAGTTGTAGGCTGGCAAGGCTATTTTATTCACTTTAAACATCGGATGAAGTGACTCATTTCTCTAATACAGATGATGCTGAACTGAGAACTGAGCCTCCTAGCGGCGATGTTATGTATAGTTTAGGGTCCTTGCCCCACGAGACAAATCGGCATTGCAAATTGAACGTGTAGCGTTCAATTTTCACTTTCTCACAGCCTACTGCATTGAACGCTCCACCTACGTAAACACCTTCCTGTAATCAACAGCGCTGTCATTACGTCGACCAGCATAGTGCGCATAGTGCAAGCGTAACTCTACGAAGAGTATAGATGTAACAAGAGGCTAAACTCAATAGAACGTTGTGTTGTGTTCAGTCCAAGATGGCGGAGCTGCAGCTCGGTCATGGGTGCGTTTGTTGCAATGGAACATTCTATTGAGCCTCTTGTTACTTCTATACTCTTTGACAAGAGCAGAAACTCCACACAACGTCCGCCTCTTTTTCTCGAGTTTTGCCTCTTGTTACTTCTCTTTGGTAGAGTTTGGTTCGGTGGAAAAAAATTCTAAAGTTCGGCAGAACCCGAACTCCGTCAAAAAGCCCAAAGTTCGGCTGAACCCGAACTCTGGGTTTGGTGCATCCCTAGTGTAAATCACACATTGTAAGTAAAATGGGGGTGACACACATGAGACTTGTTTGTAGTCTGTTTACAGAAATTTACAGAACATTTGTGCAAGTGACTGTGAAATTAAAGAAGTGTGTGTGTGTGTGTGTGTGTGTGTGTGTGTGAGACACTTGTTAAATGGGTGTAGTTACCTGTGCTACTGTGGAAGTTCTTATTGTTGATAATCAGACAGGTTCCGATGCAGGGATAGTCCATGTTGTAGCGGTAAGGGTCAGAGCCTGCTGTTTTACTGCTACGGGGGACAAAGTGCAATTACTCAGCAGTCTTACTACATCTGAGCATCTGACCTGACAATTTATACACACACACACACACACACACACACACACACACACTTTGAAACATGGGGAACTTGTTTAGCACCGTCACACTCGAACAATTTTTAACACGCTGACAGCTCAGTGGTATCTAAACTTCCTTAACCACAGTCTGTGCCGTGCGATTGCACCATACGTGGAAGTCCTAGCGATTTTTGGAATCTCCCATTATACAGGGTGATGTATCAAAGCAGTGGTATTATAAATGTTCCAAAGACTAAAATAGAGAGGCAGAATCACAGTCTCACATCTATCGCATCTACTGGAGTAGGCCATTTAGCTTCTACTTCAATGAAATAAGTTATGCCAAAAGGGTTTATAGCCTACACTGTGGCAAACTGAGTCCGAGCCCGAGCCTGATTTAAACCCGACACTTTTTTAATACGTGGGCCGTTATAACTGACGTTCTCAACTACAATTCAGAGTTGTTTGAACTACAGAAATCTGTTTAGAATACTGCAACAAGGACGAAGCCTGTAAACTGCGCTGTTTGTTTATTCAGAATGGAACGGATCGCAAATGGATCAGAATGAAGAAACGAAAAAAAGAAACAATGATGAACAACATATTGTTGTCACTGCCCACGACTTGTTTAAACTGCTTCCATACCTCCGACTTTCCTCCACACTTGCTCAAAGGTAATTCTCCTGTTTTTCTTTACATCTTCAAGCTCCATGTTGCATTTAAGATACACAATACAGCACAGCAGGCACGGTGTGATGCGTGCGAGAGGAGGAGACTCCGCGCATGAAGTGCTGCATTTTGTAACTGCAGCCTACATTTTGTACACATTTGTTACTTTTATATAGCTTATATATACATATTTATAATATTTCTGATTATGGCATAGCTTTCTCCCCACCCAATTAGGCTAAATAGGTAATGGATAAAAAAAATTGCTTGATCAAGGGTCCGGCCCGGCCCGAGGATAGTGGCATAAAATAACGGCCCGAGCCCGACACAACTTCGGGTCGGGCTCAGGTCAGGCTCGGGCTCGGGCCGAGAATCTAAACTCTAGTGCTCATGCACTGAGGGAGAACAAAGGGTGCAGCAGAGGCAGAGAGCAGAAAAGAGTTTGTGGAGAGACCGATATTATAAAAAGAACCTACGTTTCCAGGACTTAGGGAAGGTATTTGGTTTGCTCCTAGTAAGCTTTTGAGTTGGATTTACTGTTGCAAAGAAAAATCTCTCATTGCATCACATATGGTGGAGAATGCGGGCAGTAGGGGCGTAGAGACGGAGATATTGAAGACTTGGCAGAACTTTTTTTCAGGACTTCACACAAGGGACTCCCAAGCACAAATGGAGCAACTACTACAGATGCTGGTGGAGGCGCAGAGGGCACAGCAATAAACTAATGTGGCCTTGCTGTAAAGTAAGGCAAATCAACTCAAGGAGCTGGAGCTTCGACAGACCCAGCCGAAACTCAAGGCAGGGGATTTCATTCCGAAGTTGGGAGTGACTGATGATGTGGAAGCTTACCTTCATGCATTCGAGGCAACAGCTAATCGAGAGATGTTGCCAAAGGCGCAGTGGGTAGGGCTCTCTTTCTCTCAGGTGAGGCGCTTAAGGCATTTTAAGATGTAGAGACTAGCATTGGCCAAGACTATGACAATCTAAAGGAGGATATTTTAAGCAGCCATGGCCTTACCAAGTTTAGTTTGGCACAACATTTCCATAATTGGAGTTTCCAAAGGGGGACAACGCCCCGTGCACAAATGCATGAATTGATTCGAGTAACCAAAAGGTGGCTAGAACCGGAGAAGAACAACTCAGCAGTAATTGTGGAAACCCTTGTTATGGACTGTTACCTGAGAGCTCTGCCCTATGAAGCAAAAAGGGTAATCATTCACCAGAAACTGCCATGCAGTTAGTAGAAGCAGTTGAGCAGTATAAGGCAGCCTCCGATATGCTCTGACTCCCCTGTAAAGAACCCTCAGCTTCCATTCTAAGTCGGCCCAGCTGGGTCCACCAACAAGAGACCAAACCCGATAGCGCTCCCTCTAGCTCACAGAGAAGAGGGTTTAATCCACTTGTACAGCAAAGTAGATTCCTGAAACCTGTATCTTGACAGTGCTATCGCTGTGGCAAGTTGGGCCATATCTCGTGGCAGTGTGACAAGTCCGATGAGCCAATGCCCACGGCGGGGTCTACGAGCAACCCTCAAGTGCACTTTGCTGCCCTCCTTGGGGAGAAGGGAGACCACAGACCGACCTGCCCGGTAACAGTCAACCGGTGTGATGTGGAAGCCTTGCTTGATTCGGGAAGTGCTCAGACCCTTGTCTAGGAGGCTGTGTTGGAGGCATCACACCTTGCTCAAGGTGAACCGATTCCCGTCGTTTGTGTCCATGGAGACACCAGTGAGTACCCAACCTCCATGGTGAGGCTAAAGACTATTAAGGGTTCATTCGATGTTGAAGTGGGAGTATTCAAGACACTTCCAGTCCCTGTCCTGATCGGTCGAGATTGTCCAGCCTTCTCCATGTTGTGGAGGGAAGCCCAAAAGAGGCTCAACCGGGAACCCCGAAAACGTAAGTCTCAGATAAGGCAAATGAGTAAAGTCTGGGTTAACCTCGCCAAGGCATGTTCTTCCCCATCTGCTGTAGCTCAAGTTTTAGCAGTGGACGCTAGCGGTGGTGATTCAGAACCCGGGGATACTACCGACACAGAACCGCAACCCGGGCCCAGTGAAGATGAGGCTGTGGACATTGGAGTGACACCACCACTTAAAGGTCAGTTTGGAACAGCTCAAATGCAAGATCCCACCCTGAGTAATGTCCTCAAAAATGTTCAAGTCTTAGAGGGAGCTTTGGTGGGAACCAGGTTAACTCCTTCCTACCCTCACTTTACTGTTAAGAATGGTCTGTTGTATCAGGTAAAAAATAATGACAAAGTGATCGAGCAACTCCTTGTTCCCAAATTTCATCGATCCACAGTTCTGTAATTAGCCCACACTCACTTACTCGGGGCTCACTTGGGGGTGGAGAAAACCAAGGAAAGAATATTGCAGAGGTTCTTTTGGCTAGGAGTTCATAAGGAGGTAGAGAATTATTGTCGCAGTTACCCAGAGTGCCAGGTCACAGATCCAAAACCAATGTACAGGCATCCGCTCATTCCCTTGCCCATTCTAGAAACCCATTTTGAGAGGGTGGGACTGGATATTGTGGGTCCCCTCCCCAAGAGTGCTAGGGGCCATCAGTACATCCTCGTTCTTGTGGGCTACGCTACCAGGTATCCAGAAGCCATCCCCTTAAAGGTCCCATGATATGGTGCTCTTAAGATGCTTTTATATAGACCTTAGTGGTCCCCTAATACTGTATCTGAAGTCTCTTTCCCAAAATTCAGCCTTGGTGCAGAATTACAGCCACTAGAGCCAGTCCCACAATGAGCCTTCCTTAGTATGTGCCATTTCTGTGTCTGTAGCTATTGAGGAGGAGAGAGGGGGGGGCAAGGTGGAGGGTGGGGGTGTGGCCTTGACCAACTGCCACTTTGCTCGTTTGAAAGCCATAATGTCTCTCTCTCTCATGGGTGGGCCAAATTCTCGGAGCGGACAAAGCAGAGAAAGAGGATGTAACCTTGCTCCTTATGACCTCATAAGGAGCAAGATTTCAGATCGGCCCATCTGAGCTTTCATTTTCTCAAAGGCAGAGCAGGATACACAGGGCTCGGTTTACACCTATCGCCATTTCTAGCCACTGGGGGACCATAAGCAGGCTGGGGGAACTCACATTAATGTTAAAAAACCTCATAAAGTGAAATTTCCATGCCATGGGACCTAATCAATGCTAAACAAATTGCTAAAGAATTATTCATTTTCAGCAGTAGAGTAGGGCTGCTAAAAGAAATTCTTACTGATCAAGGGAGTCCCTTTATGTCCAGAGTTACTCAGCAGTTGTGTGCTCTGCTGCAAGTGAAACAGATTCGAACCTCAGTGTACCATCCACAGATCGATGGATTAGTGGAGAGGTTGAATCAAACCCTCAAAGCCATGCTGAGAAGGGCCATAGGGGAGATGGAAGAAACTGGGACCAGCTTCTCCCCTACCTCCTGTTTGCAGTAAGAGAAGTGCCACAGTCCTCCACTGGTTTCTTACCCTTTGACTTACTGTATTCCTACAAACCAAGGGGACTGCTAGACATTACCAAAGAGACCTGGGAGGAGCAACCCTGTCCCCATAGAACCATGATTGAACATGTGGGGGCAATGCGTGAATGAATGAACACCATACTTCCAATTGTGAAGAGCACATGAAGAAAGCACAACAAGATCAAAGTGCAGCCTATAACCGAGCAGCCCAACCTAGGGAATTCAAACCAGGAGACAGAGTTTTAGTGCTGGTACCCACAGTAGAATGCAAATTCTTGGCAATTTGGCAGGGACCATTTGAGGTCACTGAAAGACTGGGGGAAGTCAATTACAGAGTGCGACAACCTGGAAAACGGAAAGGTGAGCAAATATACCATGTTAAATGGCATGATAGAGAGGCACTGTTCACTGGCTGTTCCCCTAGGAAGACAAGTGAAGTTGCCTGGGATACAGTGTAGTTTGGTCCTGACTTTTCCCCTCATCAACTACAGCATGCAGGGGAGCTGGTGGACAGCAATCAGGATGTTTTTTCGTCCCTCCCAGGCTGCACGCACCTAGTGGAACATGAAATCCGCACACAACCTGAAAAAGTGGTGAACCAAAGACCTTGAAGGTAATTGAAGAGTCCAAAAGTGCTTGGTCAAGCCCTATTCCTGGCAGACAAATCTGACAACATGATACGTTTCTGTAATGACTTTAGAAAGGTAAATGCTGTGTCTGAGTTTGATGCCTACCCCATGCCTCGGGTTGACAAGCTCATTGAGAATCTTGGCAATGCCCGATTCATAACCACTCTGGATCTTACAAAAGGCTATTGGCAGGTTCCTGTGGCAGCAGAAGCAAAGGAAAAGACAGCCTTCGCCACTCCAGGAGGCCATTTGGCAGTACAGGAGGATGCCGTTTGGGTTACTTGCCACATTCCAACGTTTAACGGATCAGGTATTGAAATCTCATAAAGAATATGCATCTGCTATTTAGATGATGTGGTGATCCAGAGTCCAGACTGGGAAAGCCACTTACCTCGGCTACATAAGGTCCTGGATTCCCTCCGACAAGCAGGCTTGACGGCAAACCCCAAGAAATGCAAGCAGGCGTACAGTGAGACAAACTACCTTGGGTATAGAGCTCAACAGTCCCGCCCCTCCTCTGAGAGACCTTGGGTTCCGGAAGTAAATTTCCCATTCATTTCTCCCATTGACATCTGGAAAAATCTGTATATAGTAGTATAGAGTTTTAGACCATGCCTTAGGCTAACCAGACGGTACATGACTCATAAGCATACAACCAGTGGTTAAATTGGCTTTTGTAGGGAGTGGGAGCCCTGAATGGTGAATGATCATCATTCAAAATTGCGCCGTAAAATGACTTAATGTGTTTTTACACCAAAAGGGCTCTTTTTCCAGTATTAATGTATAAGGTAGGGTTGATTAGTTATTCAAACAAAGAGAAATACTTTACAATTTACTTACTTATTATTATTTTTTACCTTTAGGCTAATGTTAGCAGGCAGGCAACAGATTTCACCCTCGGAAAATGTATGAAATTGAACATGTTTGAAAATATTGGTTGGCAAATATGTAAACATCTTTTTATGTTTTCTTTTTAGTTTAAGAAAATTATGTTGATTTAACCCTTGTGTTGTCTTCCCGTCAACCTTGAAAAAAACACTTTTTTTTAAAACTTTTTGGACGCCTGTTTTTCAGTTTGTTTTTGCTTTTTCCAACGTTTTAAATTGTTACATTTTTCTTCTACACATTTTCAGCGCTTATATCTACGTCCCATATTTTCTGATATAAAATAAAAATTTAAAAACGGGTCAATTTGACCTGAAGTCAACACTTGTGTTGTCTTCCCGTCAACCTTGAAAAAAACACCTTTTTTTGACGCCTTTTTTTCACCGTTTGTTTTGCTTTTTCCAACGTTTTAAATTTTTTAATTTTCTTCTACATATTTTCAGTGCTTATTTCTACGTCCCAATTTTTCTGATATAAAACAAAAATTAAAAACGGGTCAATGTGACCAGAAGTAAACACAAGTTAAGAGAATCAGGGCCAATTTCTATATCACCATGTTTAAAGGCTCCGAAGTGTTTTCCCCCGTTCAATATCTCCGTTGACGTTTCATTAAACTTCTGATATAAAGAGTTTTAAGTCTGGAACCGAGGCAGCCAGCTACGAGATGAATTGTGACCATAAAACATTTGATTCGGCCCAAAAAAAAAAAAAGTCAAAGGTTCAAGACTGTGAACAGAAGACTTCAGTGGTAACTGCTCGATCGCTCTAGCCGTTATTCAGTCTCATATGCCATGTATTTGCCAAGAGATGAAAAATAATTCAAGTGGAATAACAATATTTGGTGCCAGGGGCGTTTTCTGTTTTCACTGGCCTACCGGTTAAATAAAGGTTAAATAAAATAAAAGAAAAAAGAACCTAAATCGGATCTGCTGGAATGATCGATAGTTAGGTTTAGGCATGGGGAGTGGGGATTGGTTAGGGTAAGAATACCAGGGTAAGCCAATCAGAGGCAGAATAAGGCGGGCCACTAGGCACGTCCTTTGACGTCAACACGTCTAGCGGATCCGATCTAGCATCTACCGTAGGCAACACGCCCCCTGACCTCGGAATCCCAAACTCGGACAACCTGCAGGTCCAGAAGTACTACGTTTTCTCCAGATTACATGTGTGTAAAACACTGAAAAAAGAGTGACATGAGACTGTCCCAACAGCCCCCCCCCCTCAAATGTTTAAATAAAGGAATTAATGTAAGTATTATTGTTATTTTATTTTTATTTTTTTTACACACTTCTTCAATAGACCGAGCATACAGGATTAGGTACATCTATAATATATGGGTAGTCAGATGTAGTCATCAGTGTACAGTAATTATTACCTTTTCTTTGAAAACAATTTCAAGGCGTCCACTGTGTCCCCATCACTCTGCGTCACATCCATGTTCCTACAGGCATGGATGCATACAAGGCAGTGATCAGAAAATATAGGACCTCCATTTGGTGAAAGTGGAAACAACTACCAAGATAAAAAAAATAACTTGTTTCTCGATTGGCATCTATCTTTCTCTTCCAGTTCCTGGTATTCAGTATCTTGCACTCTGTCAAAGTATGTGCAGGGCTCATCCAATTACTATCAATGCCATTTCAAACAAATCATATGATCAATTCATATCAGCAAAAGCCACTTGAGGACGATTGAATGGGTTCATACGTACGATTTGTTAACTTAGTTTTTATACTATATTATGGAGCTGCAAAGATTAATCAAACTATCAAATTAATCACCAACTATTTTGATAACCGATTTGATCAGTTTGAGTAATTTTTATTAAAAAAAGTAAAAACTTATTTGATTCCAGCTCCGTAAATGTGAACATTTTCTAGTTTCTTCAATAATCAGCAGCCCTACTATATTCATTTGATTTGTTCAAGTACTGCTGAAGGCTGGAATGAAACTCTTTATCTTTCTAGCAAATAACAATGACAACTAAGGCAACCATACTGGATTGATGTTTAGGAGTTTAGAAAAACTTATAAGACATATAGGCCACAGTAATTGTTGTTAACAATACTGTATATTGACATGGTTCCCTTAGATTTGTTTGTTTTTTTGTCACAGAAAATAACATTTTCTAACTGGTATTTTGGCACAGATCTGGTGTTCAACAGGTTTCCTCCCAAACAAGCATTTTTTTCTTTGGTAGATAGTAATTCCAATGAACATGTTTGACAGTGAGGCAGCTGAAATTCAATTTCATTTAACCTCCATTGAGGGAGGCAGCAGGAATTTCGGAGAGCCCGGGAGATAGCTGAGAAATGTAAACTTTGTAAAATTTGTTCCTTTGCAATTTGGGTGATCTAACCCTTTAGATGTAGGCCTACTGTATGATTTACGTTAAAATATTATTTCTAAAAATAAAAACATAGGTCCACTCACTCTTTTTCTTACTGGATAGCAGAAACTCATTGAGAGTAACGTTAGGGGATTTTTGTTGTTTGTTTGTTTGTTTGTATGTTTAGGTTATACAGGATGCTACATTATAGAGCCGTTTTAATCAGACTTTAAACTCGAAACCAGTGAACACATCAGAGCAAAGCCCTGATGGTTGGTTCAAACTGACCACAACGAGGAAGTTGTTGACATTGTGGTTAGTCTAGTTTATTGTGGTTATGTTAAAACCATGGGTGGAGAGGCAAGCTATACCTATAAGCTATACCTATATTTAATTAATATACATTTAGGAATACACCATGTAGAGATGCACCGATTGACCGGTTGGTGACCAGATAACGGACATATTTCTGATATTACCTCTCCAACATGGGTGTGACAATAGATTATCCATACAAGGACCACGTCTGTGAACTGGTCAGATTTAGTCTGTGAACTAGGTCAATAAGAAAGACGTCTGTGAACTTGTCAGATATTTCTGTGAATGTATCAAGAGACAGACTGTGAACTGTCCCGGATTTAGCAAGGTTTACCGAGATTTTAACTAAGCTCTATAGCGACGGCTACATTGTAGTGAAAGTAGAACTACTGCAATCTTGTAATGGGTAACGAAAACACCAAGTAACTGGAGCCAAAAGGACCTGTGGTGGGAGAAATGTTTGTTTTTTTTACCTGCTCTTTAATGTTTTAATTCATTTTTTTTAATCGTTTTCTATCTGCTCTTTAATGATTTATGTAAAGCACTTTGAATTGCCCCGTTGCTGAAATGTGCTATACAAATAAAGCTGCCTTGCCTTGCCTTGCCTTACCTTATCAACGAAGGCAGAGAAAAACTACAGCAGCTACTACTTTTTACACACACTACGAGCTAGGGATCCGTCATGTCGTCCTGTGGGAAGTCTGTGTGGTGCAAGTCAACAGTGTTAATAAGCAGAAATATTATTAATACAATTAAATTACCTGTTCAGTTCGGACGGCCTGTAGCCTCACAGTCCTGCTGTCAGAACAACAACCGCAGCTGAAGTTGGACAAGGTATTTGTCCTTTTTTATGTAGAAAAAGAAAACCGTGGTAGTCGTTTATTTCTGTTTCTGTGCCCAGACCGAAAGCAAAACAACGGCTGGCTCTGGAAGTGGGGGCTCGAGCTGGAAATCCCCCTCCTCTCTCGCGCGTTAGTTTCAGAATTGCGGATCTAACGTTAGGTTAACGAGAGAGACAGAGACAGAGAGACAGAGACAGAGACAGAGACAGAGAGAGAGAGAGACAGAGACAGAGACAGAGACAGAGACAGAGACAGAGAGAGAGAGAGAGAGAGAGAGAGAGAGAGAGAGAGAGAGACACACACACACACACACACACACACACACACACACACACACACACACACACACACACACAGCCGAGGTGTGTGCGTTATTTCACGCAGCACATGTAACTGACTGGAAACGATACCGAGGATTATTTACTGCCGCTGGTGCAGATGAACTAACGCTACACTCATTACTGTAAGTAGCCTAGGTTGGTTGTCAGTTGAGGTCATGGGTTGGTATGGAATTTATTTTATTTTTTTCCCAGTGGCAGCAAGGGATAGATAGGATTTTTTTTTCTTCCTTTATTCACGTCATTCACGTGCATATTAAGTAGCCACATGTATCTGTTTTGGTCTATGCTCCAGACCAGGGGCCTGTTTCACAAAAGCAGAATATATAGATCCAGGATAACTGATAAAGCGAGGCTTGACCTAGTAGTCTAATCTGTGCATCCTGGCTTGGTGCGTTTCACGAAGTCCAAGCCAGGCTGAGGAGGAGCGACTAGGTTGAGCCAGGCTGAAGTAATTCAGATAGATGCGCGTCCATGGCTTTCCTCAAATTTACTGATGCCAAAATGGAGAATACGCATTGTACATACTTTATACAGAGTGAGCAGCAGCTTCTTGTGGAAGTATGATAACGTGAAACACATTTTTTTCTATAAAAAGAAAAGAAACACGGCCGCTGTAATGAAACAGCGAGAGAAAGCGTAGCAGACGATCGCGGACCGACTGAATGTGTAAGTAGCCTAAATATATACATTAACTGACCACTGCTCTGAACTGAAACCGTCATAATCATTCCATTCAAGGATTAGGTTACTAATCATTTGCACATAATTAACAGTTGTACTCTTTGCCTTAAAAGTAAGCAGAAGATAATGTTACTCAGGAAATTTACCATGAAGATCAATTTTCTACAATGCTAGAATATGATGCGTAAATATCTCTTTCACTCTGTTCCTCCCTCTCTCTCATGGGCTAAAATATAAATTTACTAAGTCATATTAACTTCCACTGCTCGCTTTTAATGCAAAGTGTACAACTGTTTGCTTTTGCAAATGACAAGGGACTCATTGAATGGTTTCATTTAAGAGCAGTAGTTCATCAAATGTATATTTTTAGACTATCATTCAGTCTGTCCGCTATTATCTGCCACGCTTTTTCTCGCGGTTTTTTTTATTTTTTATAGAGGACGAGTTTCCTTCTCTACATATTATATGCCTTGCTCCCTTGTGGACATAGAAAATAAAGACACTGAAGAAATTGGACTCTAAAATCTAGAAACTATAAAGAGAATTAAGTGATAAATCCCATGCACACTGTAAACATGAATGGAACAGAGTATATTCATCAGTTATTCCCCCCCCCGCAAAACATAAGGTCAAAAACCATTGGGGTGTCCTCTCCCTGTTGTTACATGAATGTACAGTAGCCTACAACACTAGATAGTTACTGGTCCAGTGAACTAAGACTATAATTTGGGAGGATTGTACAATTAGGATATGTTCTTTAAATTGTACAATCCTCCCAAATTATAGTCCCAGTTTACTGGACAACACAAATTGTGTGCTAAGAATGCCAAATACCATGCACATGGAAGTGGAACAAACATGATCCTTATTGTTAAAGAATTAAAAAAAATGTATCAACTAAAATAATTCAAGGTGCATTGGTCAACTATAGAAATGTACAGCATTGTATGTATTGCCTTTAGTAACATACTTCATTTAAAACACATTTGAAATTTTATCAGCCTTTTCTACTTATCTCAACAACTGTCATAATATATTCATCAAACTTCTAACAACAATATGAACAGCAGTCTTCATACAGCAATATAACAGTAACAATGACTGTCAATGACGTGAATAATTATTAAAAACAATTATGGTTACAACTTTAAATAATAACAATACTTAAATGAACAGCAACATGCACCTGTTGTATTTTAATCCAGGCTGATAACAATAGGGTAAAACCACTGCTGGGTGATCAGAAAAGGCTCCAGGATTAAATAAATCCTGGCTGTTAGCCTGGTCGGGAGCAGAGTAGCTGCACAGAATAAATCTCCATGGTGATTTATGTGCCTCCACTTTCGTGAAACTGAGTCAAGGCTTAAATCATCCAGGATAACTGATAAATCCCGGCTTAATCCCTTATCTTGGTTTTGTGAAACAGGCCCCAGGAGAGGATGGTTCGTTTAGACAGCAGCTACACAAGCGTTTGTCCAAAGCTCAATATTCGTTGCAAACTAAGATAAACAGGCTACAAACTGACATCTTTCATTGTAGCTTGTTTGTAAAAAGTCGCTATAAGAGTAGAGCTGTGTTTGCACAGTGCCGTGGGCAAGAGTGGACAGCACAGACAGAGCAGACTGAAATTAGCCTGGCTCCGCCCTCCTATTTACTTCCGCTCAATTTTCATTTCCCTTCAGTACTCCGTCTGGGTTTGCCATAGACAGTATATAAAAGTGGACCAAGAGATCCCGTTGCTCTGGACGGAGACCAGTGAAGGATATTAGAAGCTCTTTTCCGGTGAGCGCTGAGCATTACTGCGCAGTCTCCAACTGAGAGAGACGACGTAAATGTGACGTGAGCAACGTGTCTGAAAGTTGGAAGTCTTCTGGTAGCTGTGCCAAGAGAAATCTCAATCATTCCCAATCTTGCAGAGACGGAGAGAGTAGGTATACGTAAGGAGATAACATAGGCACAGGCTAATTATTGCGAACTAAAATGCTAGTTAACATCAGTAATTAAACTTAAACAGCTAAGTCCAAACTGTCTGCAAGCTTCTCCTGTACTATACGGTAATTTCTCTACTATGAGACAGTAAGTTGCGTGGTTATGACACAATCGTTAGCCTATTTTTACAAAAACGTCTGCTACAGAGCCATAACGTGAGGTACAAGGTAATGGAGCCTTTTATACATTGTCGTGTTTCTTTAGAAATAAACAATTGACAAATAAAGTCTTTAAACGCTTCAGATGTAAAGCTATTCGCTGTCAAAGTGGCGTCAAAATGAATGGCAGTCAATGGAATGCTAACGGGGGGTGAGTGCTTATTAGCATCAAAATGGCGCCATAAGAGGTTCGGGTTGTGAGGAGATGCTTACCCCCTTGGGGTTTGCGGTATATTCTTGGGTTTTCTCCGGTCAAATATGTGTAGGTCCAATCAGTGAACAGAGGGAGTGGCTGAGAACAATGACGTTGAGGACGTGCACTAGAAAGATGCGAGCGAAGCCATTTGGCCCATTGTGGCAGCAACGCTGCCGAATATCCAGAAGTTAAAGGCCGAGCAAGAACAATCTTTGCTGAGTTGTGTTGGTGGCCATGATGTTGGGTCCCCCTCCTCCCCACGGGGTTCGGGAAAAGTTTGATTTTCCAGCTCGCTCCGTTAGTGGTGAAGGAGTTGGCTAAGGCTAAAGCTAGCGATGCTAATGCTAAATATAAGCCGATAGTTGTTGTCGGTCTCCCCTCTTGTTGCACATGCACATGACATACGTCACGACCAAACGTTAGCGATTAGTTATGGCAGATCCAGAGTGGCTCTGGGCAGATCCAATAGTTTTAAACTTCAACAGAGTACCCACCTTCAAGGAAGTTAACACTTGTCAATGGAGAGTGGCCAGACTCTCTGTACAAATGAAATGTACCAGAGTCTGGTAGGACCAGGCTACCGTCCTCACGCTGCTGCCGTAAAACTGGACACGGCAACGTTAGTGCCGCTGCGGCAACATCGGGTCCTCTTCCAGCATTGCTGGAGGACAACAGTCTGCTCTGTCTGCGCTGTCCACTGTGCTGTGCAAACACAGCTCTACTCTGCAAATAGCGAGTTTTTACAAACTTAAGCTAAAATGAAAGATGTCAGTTTGTAGCCTAACTGTTTATCTTAGTTTGCAACAAATCTTAAACTTTGGACAAACTCTTGTAAACGTAGCTGCTGTCTTAAAGGTCCAATGACATGGTGCTCTTTGGATGCTTTTATATAGGCCTTAGTGGTCCCCTAATACTGTATCTGAAGTCTCTTTTATATAGGCCTTAGTGGTCCCCTAATACTGTATCTGAAGTCTCTTTTATATAGGCCTTAGTGGTCCCCTAATACTGTATCTGAAGTCTCTTTTATATAGGCCTTAGTGGTCCCCTAATACTGTATCTGAAGTCTCTTTCCCGAAATTCAGCCTTGGTGCAGAATTACAGCCACTAGAGCCAGTCCCACAATGAGCTTTCCTTAGTATGTGCCATTTCTGTGTCTGTAGCTATTGAGGAGGGGGGGGGGCAAAGTGGAGGGTATGGGGTGTGGCCTTGACCAACTGCCACTTTGTGGGTTTGAAAGCCATGATGCCTCTCTCTCATGGGCGGGCCAAATTCTCTGGGCAGGCAAAGCAGAGAAAGGGAGGGTAACCTTTCCCCTTCTGATGTCATAAGGAGCAAGATTCCAGATCGGCTCATCTGAGCTTTCATTTTCTCAAAGGCAGAGCAGGATACCCAGGGCTCGGTTTATACCTATCACCATTTCTAGCCACTGGGGGACCATAGACAGGCTGGGGGAACGCATATTAATGTTAAAAAACCTCATAAAGTGAAATTTCCGTGCAATGGGACCTTTAACGAACCATCCTCTCCGCTGGAGCGGTAAACCTATGGATGTATTATAAGACCAAAACAGATACATGTGGCTACTTAACATGCACGTGAATGATGCCGTCATCATGTCAGCGTTCTTCATTCTTGATGATGTTGCCTGTTGTATTCTTTTGCAACAGCACTGTCTTATTTCAAATGAGGCATACAGGACGAATGCTAGCCTGCTTATCAGTCCATTCATCATTAAAGCTGCTGTTTTCCACAACTTTTCGCTTCAGGCTCTTTGACAGTGACATTTTTACCTGACAACAGGCCTTTCTTTCTACAAGCATTTTCTACCAATCAGGACATTGCATACTACGACAATGTTTCAGTAATCACAGACTTTAACCATCAATCCTCATTGAACTGCCCCCTAATCTGAGATCATTATCTAGTTATTATGGATTTTCCATGTTTTTTAGGAGTTTGCTTACACTAATACATGTAAAAAAATATGTAATGATAATTATATAATAATGATTGTCAAGAGGCTGTATCAAATGTGTTATTATAAAAGTTATTAAAAGATGCCCAGAGGTTGAGTGCAGAGGTAATGACAGTGGTAATATAGTAATACATAAAAAACTACAACACCTGCAGTAGACCTACGACCACCTGAAAAAGGAAAGAAATATTCTACATAATATTCTTTTTTTCATGTGATGACCAGATATTTTATAATGATCCATCTCTGCTTGTGCATTTATTGCATTCAAAATATTCAAAAAGCAAACATGTTTTAAGTAGCAAACATACAGTATTATGTTTATGTAGTTAAAAAAACAGAAGTCCACATTTCCACCCTTCTGCTAATGAATCAAGTGTGTAATCACTGAAACAGGCTTATTGAAAATGCAGCCCTGAAAATGGTCCCGACACCATTTAGTATAGTTGTAGTAAAATGAACCTAACCTCACTGGTATTCTAATGTTGACAGTACATTTGGGTAGTCACATTAAAACTAACGTTATCCTGTTTTACATGAACTGTTTGGCAAAAGAGAGCAGAAATCAGGCTGCTTTGAAGGTAAAATAGAGGGATGTGAAATAAGTGATACCGGCACAGTCACTTGTGACTCGGTTTCCCACAGCTTAGCAGTTTTCACAGGTGGAAATCAGCAAAGTACAAGTCTTTGGTCAACATGGAGACGATGCACGGGATCTGCTTCTTGCCATTAAATCCCGGCAGGTTGGAGGAGGACTCAAAGTGGAGCGCCACCTTGCGGTTGACGCGGGTCATGATCTGCATCAGCTCCAGCTCTCCGCGGAAACGCGTCAACATCTCGCACAGCGCCTGCATGAACCAGGAGCCGTTGGTCGTGTTCCTCCATGAGTAGTAGCCTGCAGGACGAGTCACGTTACGAGTGTTCTTACCATTTCATTATGGATCATAAACATACCAGGGCTGCACAATATATCTTTTTTTTTTTTTATCGGTATCTCAATAAACACGTCGTGAAAGGCTGCGACGTATCGCGGAAAGACACTCAGAGATTTTTTGGAGTTAGTTGAAGTTGAGTATCAGTAGAAAACTGCACTTTAAAATGTAAGTCTTTTTTTTCTTTTAGCACAGCAGTGTAGATACCAGCATTACTTACGTCAGAACAATATCGGTTTCATTTTCTCTGCTGTCCATTTTTCTTTTTTTCAAACATAAAAACAACAGGAACTCCATACAGTTTGGGAGAGCTAAGTTGTACAGTGCAGAGTGTTAAAACAAGTTGGTAAGGCCGGGGACGTCATTCTCTTTTTAATGGTGCTTTTTATGTTAAATTCAGTTTTTAATTTGTCCAATAAAATAATGTTGGAAATTATTATTATTATTGTTTTTTAAATTCAATAAGCAATATGTTGCATTTTAGCAGAATACTTAAAGCAGAAAGGCAGAACTGAGTACACGTTTTTATTGCAAATAATGTCATCGCAATATTCAACAACATTATCGCATATTACATATTTTCCTTATATCGTGCAGCCCTAAAAACATACTGAATACCAGGGCTTTAAAGAAATTAGTAATTCCCAGGACAAAAAGTCTTTTCTACCACTTCCGTTGTTCAGTGTGTTACCTGGAGCGGTGGAATAGGCATACAGGAAGTCTGCCTCCACAGGAATCCTCTCTGATGTTTGAGCATCGACGCTGTCGGCCTCAATCCCGTTATCCAGCTCCGCCCCACGGCACGCCTCAAAAGGAAATCCAGGTAGATTAAATATAACATACATTACACACATTAAAGCTAGGATAGGCAGTTTTTTCTGGCATCATCGTGCAAAAAGTCCATACTGATCTTTCAGCATGTTGTAATTAAAGTGGACTGACAGATAACTAGACTTCTGCATCTCCTCTTGGCTCTGTTTCCAGCCTTTAGAAAACTAGTCCCTGACTGGGGACTTTGGCCAATCACAGATCATTTCAGAGCGAGGGCGTTCCTATTGGCTGTTCTACAAAACGCAGGTGCATGTACACATCCCTTCAGATGGTGAAAGCCTGATTCAGTGATAGAAGATTCTGCAGAAAAAGTTGCTATTCTAGCATTGGCAACAACTGAATACACTGCAAAGCAACCCCAAAAAAAGTAGTAAGACTTTAGGTCTAAAAGAGAGTCTGACAATAAATGCAACATATGTCAATACCAGCGAAACGTTCCAGAGATGGAGAGAAACTGCCTTTTGCTAACCTTAGCCAAAAGGCTAAAGCTCAGAGCTAAGGTTCCCAGAAGGCTAAACTATTAGCATCTGTAACGCTTGCCAATGTTGACACGTTTTATTCATAAACATGAACTCGAATCACAGTATGTCATCTCAAATGGCTTTACACACCCACAAAGCCTTCAAAGAAAACAGTCATTCTCATAGAAGAGAGCTGCAGGAGGAGGGCTATGTTTTTAAATTTTTTGCCGTTTGCCAGAAAACTACCACACACGGCTTTAACTGTGATGGTATTTGATTTGACTTGTCTCGGACTTGGCCATTGGACTCCAAATATTCTAGTTGGTCTCGACCGAGTCCAGCACTACATGCTTTTGTTCTAAAGTAACTTCCTCCTTCAGAACAAAACCATAGATGGAGCGCGCTCGTTCAAAAAACAGGTGTCGGTTTAAGTTCAAATCCATCTAGAACAGGCATTGAGATTGGTCACCTGGTAGTACACAGTGTCATTATTTAATCAAAGAGACAAGGGGATATTAAGGCTATAATATGCCAATGTGTGTGGTTAACTCAGCTGCAAAACTCAGTAATAGATCGCTATCTTTGGTTCGTCTGAATTCCTGTGAATTCGCACCAAAACTGAAACTCATGCGTTGTTGCTACGCCACCTGGGGAAACAAAGTTGTGTGATATCCGACTGTTTAAAAGCGTGTAGCTTAATACTAGTTAGGTAGTAGTCGGCTGAGTCGAGTCCATTCATGATGTGGATGGAATAAGATGTGGAAAAAGGTGGGCAAACAACGAGAATGCAGGATACTATTTTAAAAATCAGCGACCGAGGAGACAACGGATAGAAGGTAAGATAATCCAGTCTCTCTCCAGACTCAAATACGTTGAGAAAAAAAACAAAAAACATGCTACATGGGGGCAACAGAGTCTGATAACTTGTTTAGACAACATAGGGAACCAAACGGGAGCGGGACGGGATTCGGGAGTCTTTCTCTCGGGATTTTGCAGGGATTTATTTATTTATTTTTTTTTTTTTGGGGCAGTCACGTGATCGGGATGTGACGGGAGTATTTTCGTGGGCTCGGGATGGGATGGGAGCGACAATTGATTCCCATGTCACCCTCTAGTATACACCTGGCTGCATCATATTCCTCAATCATCAGGCTTCAATCATTTGCATTTTGGCCACAGACACAATGTCAACGAGCAGTTTGTACTATGAATTCTTCAGGACAAGTAAAAAGTTAAATAATGGCAACATTTCCATTTTATATTTTAAGTAAATAATGTGGCCTAATTTGAGAATTTCTTTCGACGATCTTGACTGTCTCTCATTTGGACTCGGTCTTGACTTGGACTTGAACCTCTTTGGACTTGGTCTTTACTCGGTCTCGACTAGTCCTGGTCTTGGACTCGACAAAGGTGGACTTTTGACTTTTGATTTTGGAAATCAGTGTCCTAGTTAGCTACGTCTCCGTCTACAAGCATTATAGGCACATTGCCGGAAAGTGATGGCACAAGATGAACAGGTATAGTTTCAACTAGTACACGTGTATGTGTGTGGTAACGTGGGTATATTTAACCAACCTGTATGAAGAAGAGCTTGGGTTTCCCCACCAGACTCTTACAGCGATCTCCTTTAAAGTATTTTGTCAGCTTCTCCAACTTTTCAAAGCCGTCGGTGCCATATATCACGCCCTCGTCTCCGTGACTTAGCAACACACATGCAAATGATGCACTCTTACTGTGGTCCTCCTTGGATGCTAGTGACACACACACACAGGGATAGATAGAAAATAAGACGAGTTACATCATTAGTCCAGATACCCTCTCATTTGAATTATTATCATATTGAGGACAGTGCAGATATTGCAGATATTTTAGCATCTCGCAGTTATAGTTCTCAGACTGCAAAACATACAGGTCTGGCATGGATGGCTACTTAACAGTTCCCAAAGACAGTAGAGTAGTACACTGTGCAAAATTATTAGGCAAGTTGTATTCCTGAGGATTTAATGTATTGTAACAAATACATTGCTCTCAGTCAATCAGAAATGTTAATAAACCTCAAATCTGAATATTTAACAAAGGAAGAGTGAGTTTTGGCTTTCTCAGGAGAATATCTAGGTGCAGAATTATTATGCAACTAAATGAAAAACTAAAATTTTCCCATCTCACTTGTTTTTTTTTTTTTATTTCTTAGAGTAAGAATAAAACTCAAAATGTACAAATAAACACTTCTGACATTTCAAGAAATATTCAGTGACCAATATAGCCATCCTCCTTTTCAATAACTGTCACGAGCCTTCCATCCATGGAATCTGTTAGTTTCTTGATCTGTTGATGATCAACTTTTTGTGCAGCAGCAACCACAGCATCCCAAATGCTGTTCAAAGAGGTCTTCCCTCACTGTGAATCTCACGTTTAAGAAGGGCCCACAAGTTCTCAATGGGATTTAGGTCAGGTGAGGAAGGGGGCCATGTCATTATTCTGTCATCTTTAAATGGCTAGCCATGCAGTGGAGTACTTGGATGCATGTGATGGAGCATTGTCCTGCATAAAAATCATGGCCTTCTTGAAGGATATAGAGTTTTTCCTGTACCACTGCTTGAAGAAAGTATCTTCTAAAAACTGGCAGTAGTTTTGGGAGTTGATTTAAGTCCATCTTCAACCCGAAAAGGTACAACTAGCTCATCCTTAATAATAGCAGCCCATACCAGTACTCCACCTCCACCTTGCTGGCATCTGACTCGAAGTGGAGCTCTGTGCCCATTAGTGATCCAACCACGGGCCCATCCATCTGGTCCGTCAAGAGTCACTCTCATTTCATCTGTCCATAAAAACTTTGAAAATTCTGTCTTCAGACATTTCTTGGCCCATTCTTGACGTTTCAACTTATGAGTCTTGTTAAATGGCGGTCGTGTTTCAGCCTTTCTTACCTGGGCCATGTCTCTGAGCACTGAACACCTTGTACTTCTGGACACTCCAGGTAGGTTGCATTTCTGGAATATGGCGGCACTGGAGGTTAATGGGTTCCTGGTAACTTCACGTTTAATTCTTCTCAAGTCTCTAGCAGTAAATCTGCGTCTTTTTTTCTACAGACGTTTCTTGCGACCCTGTTGACTATTTGCAACAAAACAGTTTGATTGTTCGGTGATCACGCCTCAATATCTTTGCTACTTCAAGAGTGCTGCATCTCTCTGAAAGGCATTTTACAATTTTGGACTTTTCAGAGTCTGTTAAATCTCTTTTTTTTTGCCCATTTTGTCTGAGGTAAAGAAGCTGCCTAATAATTATGCACACCTTGATATAGGGTGTTGGCCACACCCTCCCTCATTACACAAATACACATCACCTGATAATGCTTAAATCAAATTAGCATTCAAGTTTATATAGCTTGGAATTGGAAAATATGCATGAAAATGACAATAAGATCAAAATACTCACTTGCCTAATAATTTTGCATACAGTGTAGAGTTACAGTAATAAGTGTGTTTGGGAATTAAAGAGTAGCCACACTCAGACGCTGCCATCTAGTGGTTGCTGCATGCTCCTGTGGCAATGCAGTCTATATAAACAGCTGTTGAACAGCTATTTTGTATCCATTTCTGTATTTATTGTTTATTTCATATTAATGTAGGTTTGTCTGCTTATGTATGCACCAACTACCATGGTAAATTCTTTGTAAGTGTAACTCACTTTGGCAATAAATCTGATTCTGAAATGCAGCAATTTGCTGTTCCAATAAGTCGACAAATTGATTGTACATGGCAGTGTGAGAGGATGGGAAGCATTCTTTTTCTTTAAACTTTAAAGTGCTCATATAATTTTTGGCTTTTTCCCTTTCCTTTATAGTGTTAAATATCTTTTTTGTGCACGTTATAGGATTACAAAGTGAAAAAGCCAAAAGTCTATCCCAAAGTGACTTACCATCTTCAACAGAAAACACTGTTCACAAACTGCTCCAAACAGCTCTATTGTAGTCCAGCCTTTAATTCCGTGACAAGCGTTCGTGACTTTGTGACACGTTATCATAGACAGTAAAATGAATGGACAATGTGACCCCGTAGACTTCCATGGAGACCAGTGAAGGATATTAGAAGCACTTTTCCGATGAGTGCTGAGCGTTACTGAGCAGCCTCCAACTGAGAGAGACGACGCAGATGTGACGTGAGCAATCTGTCTGAAAGTTAAAAGTTTTCTGGTAGCTGTGCCAAGAGAAATCTCAATCATTCCCAATCTTGCAGAGACGGAGAACGTAAGTATATGTAAGGAGATAACATGGACACAGGCTAATTATTGCTAACTAAAATGCTAGTTAACATTAGTAATTAAACTTAAACAGCTAATGTAAGTCCAAACTGTCTGCGAGCTTCTCCTGTACTGTACGGTAATTCCTCTACTGTGCGACAGTAAGTCGCGTGGTTATGACACAAACGTTAGCCTTTTTTTACAAAAACGTCTGCTACGGAGCCATAACATGAGGTACAAGGTAATGGAGCCTTTTATACATTGTCGTGTTTCTTTAGAAATAAACAATGGATAAAGAGAGTCTTTAAACGCTTCAGATGAAAAGTTATTCGCTGTCAAAGTGACGCCAAAATGAATGGCAGTCAATGGGATGCTAACGGGAGGTGATGGCTTGTTAACATCAAAATGGCTCCATAGTAGGTATGCTTTGCGGAGGTTGGCTTACCCCCTTGGTTATTATGCTCGCCTAGCTGCTAGCGTGACACACCCTCATACTCTGCAACTGACTAGCTGGTAGTCCGTACCTAGCTACTGCGCATGTGTGACTCCCAACAAAGATGGAACAGAAGTGAGATGCCTCACTCTGTAGCTTAGAAAAAGCGTAGAAAATTAAACCACATAAACCTATTCTGGTACAACCTCTAAATACAATTATTAACCTGAAAATGAGCATAATATGAGCACTCTAAATAAATAAAAAAACTGTAGTTTCTATTACCACTAGACAACAGCTGTTTCATCTCCTCCACGGTCTGATCAGTGTTCACACTGATCTTATAACCCAGCTCAGAGAAGGTCTTAATAGCAGTAGCAGCATCTACATCCGTCCCGTTCCGAGCACTCATCCCTGGAGAGAGACACACACAAACACACAGGTAGGAATGCAGTAGTCGGCAGCTACAATCATGGGCGTAAATTTCATCTAATAGATGAAGATAAGAGCAATTATTGAAGGGGACACAAATAATACAGCCACAGTTGTACTTGTAGAGGATATGTGTAGTTGTGCGACTCTAGTAGTAAGTAGGCTGGCAAGGCTATTTTATTCACTTTAAACATCGGATGAAGTGACTCTTTTCTCTAATACAGATTATGCTGAACTGAGAACTGAGCCTCCTAGCGAGCAAGCTAACCAACTAGCCAGCCAGCCACTTAAATAGTAAAGTTTAACAACTTAATGTTTCATTCACACACTCTTGTCACAGCGTAGAAAAGCACAACACTCTCGCCAGATGAGTGACAACTTTGTTAGGCTTGTTTTTTGGTAACCAGTGAAAGCACTGTGGGTGGAATAAGCAAGCTAACATTAGCTAATTAACTATCCATCAAGCTACCAAACAAGCTAAGTAACTTTATAACTGCTAGCTAACACAGTGGACTCATGAAAAAATACATAATTTTTTTTGTCATGACTAATTTATTAATGACTTAGCATAACCTGTATTAGAGAAAAGAATCACTTTATCTGATGTTTAAAGCGAAAAAAAAACTTTACTGACGCAATTCATGGATGTATTAAGAGAAGCACGAGTCCCACCAGACTTCTGTTGTTCCCCTGTGTGCATTTGTATTGTTTAACTTTTTACACAATTATTTGAAGTGTGGTTTTAATGTTACTTTTAGGGGGGGACACACATGGGGGTGGGTCCCAATTGCTGTATAAATCACACATTGTTAGTAAAATGGGGATGACACATTGACACACACGAGACTTGTTTGTTGTCTGTTATTAAATTTACAGAACATTTGTGCAAGTGACTGTGTAATTAAAGAAGTGTGTGTGTGTGTGTGTGTGTGTGTGTGTGTGTGTGTGTGTGTGTGTGCGTGTGTGAGACACTTGTTAAATGTGTGTACTTACCTGTGCTTCTGTGGAAGTTCTTATTGTTGATAATCAGACAGGTTCCGATGCAGGGATAGTCCATCTTGTAGCGGTAAGGGTCAGAACCTGCTGTTTTACTGCTGCGGGGGACAGAGTCCAATTCCTCAGCAGTCTTACTACTGCCTGCGGGCTCTGCATCTGACCTGACAATTCTCACACACACACACACACACACACACACACACACACAAACCTTGTTTAGCACCGTCACACTCAAACGAGTTTTAACACGCTGACAGCTCAGTGGAATCTAAACTTGCTTAACCACAGTCTGTGCCGTGCGACTGCACAGCCATGGACCTGTCCACCCACACGGCTGCTTTCAGCCCGATTATGTGGGAGTGTGCAGACATTGGCTGGATCTCACTTTCCTTATTTGATAGCTTCTCGCTCTTTGCTCCTCAGCTGAACCCGGAAGTTATTCGGGGCCTTCCTTTGTGAAGGCCGTCTCAAAGCTATTATTTCTGCAGTGAGGAGCGGGCATTGAGGAGGGATCTCTGAGGAGCTATGAGCGAGGATACACAAGAGCAGCCTTCCCGGAAGCCTTGCAGCTGAAAGCTGTCGCTCATAACGGTTCTATTTGTACTCGGAAGTCGGATTTTCTGAGGTCAAAGTCGGTACTGCTAGAGTGGTCGATAGTTAGGTTTAGGCATGGGGAGTGGGGATTGGTTAGGGTAAGAATACCAGGGTAAGCCAATCAGAGGCAGAATAAGGCGGGCCACTAGGCATGTCCTTTGATGTCGACACGTCTAGCAGATCTGATCTAGCATCTACCGTAGGCAACACGCCCCCTGACCTCGGACAACCCTGCAGGTCCAGAAGAATTATGTTTTCTCCAGATTACAGGTGTGTAAAACACTGAAAAAGGAGTGACATGAGACTGTTAAAATTGACCTTATTTTCAATAGACCGAGCATACAGGATTAGGTACATCTATAATATATGGGTAGTCAGATGTAGTCATCAGTGTACAATAATTATTACCTTTTCTTTGAAAACAATTTCAAGGCGTCCACTGTGTCCCCATCACTCTGCGTCACGTCCATGTTCCTACAGGAATGGATGCATACAAGGCAGTGATCAGAAAATATAGGACCTCCATTTGGTGAAAGTAGAAACAACTACCAAGATAAAAAAAAAAAACCCAACACTTGTTTCTCGATTGGCATCTATCTTTCTCTTCCAGTTCCTGGTATTCAGTATCTTGCACTCTGTCAAAGTATGTGCAGGGCTCATCCAATTACTATCAATGCCATTTCAAACAAATCATATGATCAATTCATATCAGCAAAAGCCACTTGAGGACGATTGAATGGGTTCATACGTACGCTTTGTTAACTTAGTTTTTATACTATATTATGGAGCTGCAAAGATTAATCAAACTATCAAATTAATCGCCAACTATTTTGATAACCGATTTGATCAGTTTGAGTAATTTTTATTAAAAAAAGTAAAAACTTATTTGATTCCAGCTCCGTAAATGTGAACATTTTCTAGTTTCTTCAATAATCAGCAGCCCTACTATATTCATTTGATTTGTTCAAGTACTGCTGAAGGCTGGAATGAAACTCTTTATCTTTCTAGCAAATAACAATGACAACTAAGGCAACCATACTGGATTGATGTTTAGGAGTTTAGAAAAACTGATAAGACATATACATATAGGTTAACAACAACCCATTACATGTACTGTATATTGACATGGTTCCCTTAGATTTGGTTTTATTTATTTTTTGTCACAGAAAATAATAACACGAAAATTGACTAACTGGTATTTTGTCACAGAGCTGGCGTTCAACAGGTTTCCTCCCACACAGGCATTTCTTCTTTGGTAGCTAGATAGTAATTCCAATGAACATGTTTGACAGTGAGGCAGCTGAAATTCAATTTCATTTAACCCCCATTGAGGGAGGCAGCAGGTATTTCAGAGACCCTGGGAGATAGCTGAGAAAAATCTGTTAAATTTGTTCCTTTGCAATTTGGGTGAACTAACCCTAACCCTAGATGTAGGCCTATACTGTATGATTTCCGTTAAAATATTATATCTAAAAATAAAAACATAGGTCCACTCACTCTTTTTCTTACTGGATAGCAGAAACTCCCTGAGAGTAACGTTTATGGGATTTTTGTTGTTTGTTTGTATGTTTAGGTTATACAGGACGCTATAGAGTCGTTTTAATCAGACTTTAAACCCGAAACCACACAGAGCAAAGCCCTGATGGTTAGTTCAAACTGACCACAACGAGGAAGTTGTTGACATTGTGGTTAGTCTAGTTTATTGTGGTTAGGTGGGTGGAGAGGCAAGCTACCTATATTTAATTAATATTCATTTAGGAATACACCATCCCAGGTAACAATTTTTGGTTCCCAGAACGTTCGTTTTTGGTTGCGGGAACGTTCCCTGAAGGTTAGTTTTTGGTTCCCATGGAAAGTTTTCCTGACGTTTAGGGAACGTTAATTTTTGGTTACATCGACCGTTCCCGGAACCTTTAGAGAACATTCGACTACCGTTGCAGCAACCTTTAGGGAACGTTCCCCTAACGTTGTAACCTTTAGAGAACGTTCCCCTAACGTTCCCCTACCGTTGTAACCTTTAGAGAACGTTCCCCTACCGTTGTAACCTTTAGAGAACGTTCCCTAAACGTTCTGTGTTAGTGGGGATGTATTATACCAAATATATTGAATGTATCATTATAAATAAGTTATATTATAATAGGCTTAAACAGTGTTCGAGAGAAAGGATGCAATACTGTCAAAACGAAACTCCATCGACAGGAACTTTAACGTTACAGCTCTGTTATCAGAAGTAGGGCAGTAAAAAGCGAATATGACTTTATTCATATGGAATTATATATATTAACTTTACATTATCCACCTGTCAAATGTAGCTAGTTAACAAATACCGTTTTCTGTAAAACAGGACTGTGGGAATACTAGTTCAACGGTTGATGTAATAAAAGTACGCTCCTGCAAGATGTAGCCATGTCTCATTCAGGAAGCAACGCGAAACTGTTACTAGCCAACTTTAATTACGTTAATTTACACATGAAATTAACCACAGCGAAAAATGACCAACGAATAACGTTAACGTTGCGAGTTGAAGACACACACGAAACGTTTGTTAGTGCATGTGTCATATGTGCATATGGGATTTTGGCCACCTGCATTAGCTAGCCAAGTTTTGAACGAGTGAGTTCACAATAGCCTCCAGCTTTACTAAACGTCAACTAAAGATGTATTTCAGGTGCTAACTTTACCTCGTTAACCTTAACCATAGCTACCTGAAGTCGGTTAAGTTACCAGGGAAGGACACTCAAATATAAGTCGTGCCTTGTCAAAATCATATGTGAATAATTGAAAAAATATATTTTTCTTCCAAAATAAACGTACCTCTTTTGTGGGATGGTGGTAAAATAGGTGTTATCAAGTCCACGTCCTTACCATCAATAATACCATTCCCAATCATTACAAGGAAATGTCAAATTGTTCGTTCGAAGTACAGGCATGAAACTCTTAGCCAATCAGGAACGCTACTCACTGTGTGGGCTGGCGAAACCACAGAAAGTCAGCAGTTGATTGGCTTAGAAAACTGTCCAGAACGTCACGAACAATCCCTTAGGGCTAGGAAAAAAGGAAAACTTTACACAACTCATACAAGGGAAACCAATTTGACTACAAGCATTCAACATCACCCAGAAATAGAACTTCTGATATTCTTTTGTAAAAAACAAAAAAAACACAAACAAAAAATGCTCTTATTTTTGCATTTATTAAACTTGTTTTTTTTAATCTAGCAATGATCCAGTATAGGCAGCATTTGGGCAGTATACACGATGAAATCTGAGAAAATGTCAAGGTGCTTTCTGTATTAAGGCCTTAAAAAATGTCAGCAACCTTAGTATTGCTCAAATGTAGCTTTTGAGTCTTTAACCTGTGTGCAATTGTGTGCGTTTGTGTGTATTGCGTGTAGCGCATGATTATTATTGTAGCGCATTATTTTCGAGTCTCATTCTTCTTCGTTCTTTTTTTGACTTGGTTATCGATTCCTCTCAGCTGATGCTCTACTGCCTGAACATGCTTGGTCTCCAATAGCAGAGCCGGCAAGCTGGACGCCCCATACTGGACGGGAGGAGAAGAGAAAAGGAAAGTCACTGTCAGAAAATGTCACTATAAGAGTTTTATTACAACTCTTGAAAAGCATCAGGTAAAGATAGTTTGTATTGATACAGTTGTTGCTATGGCCAAGACACACAAATAACCAGAAAGTATTCAAGTAATTGTTTCCATTATTTTTTAAGTCAATATTTATACATGGAGTGATATGTCTCTGATACGTCTGTGTGTGTGCGTGTATACCATTTCTTTTTCTTTGGGGTGTTTGTGTCGGTAGTCCAGGTATTGTCTGTTGAGCTCTCTGATGTCATGCAGAAAGGCTTGGCCTCGTCTCAGATCAGCTAATCGGGCTTTAAGTTCAACTTTCTCCTTTTGCAGCAGCCACACCTGCCTCTCTGCCCTGACCAACCACACACAGTGTAAAGGGCAGTGTAAGAACTTGAAAACTTGTAATCAATCTTTACATGTTTTACTTTTTAAGAAATGTATGTTAATAATGATTTTTTTAACAACCAAAAAAACACTGTTTGGTGTTAATTATGCATCTAACTGGCAACGCCATGGTTGTTTAAATGACCAATTGTTTTGAAAGGGAATACTTTTACTTTATAGACAGTAAAACCCTTACAAGTAATCTGAGTTTGTGGAAATGAAAACTGGTGCGTTTGTGCATCTGAACTGCCTCTCACCTCATCAGCTCATTTTTGGCCTCCAACAGTCTCTGTGTCTTTGTACGGATCGAAGAACCCACCTGACACACGTACGCGCACACACACACACACACACACACACACACACACTTTGAAACCTGGGGAACTTGTTTAGCACCGTCGCACTCAAACAAGTTTTTAACAGTGCTGACAGCTCACTGGAATCTAAACTTGCTTAACCACAGTCTGTGCCGTGCGATTGCACCATTCATAAGTCCTAACGATTTTTGGAATCTCCCAAGCTACAGCCATGCTAGCGGCTCAGTGCTTTGAGCTAAAACAGGCATGCTAACATGTTCACAATGACAATGCTAACATGCTGATGTTTAGCAGGTACTGTCTAATGTTTACCAGTGTCGTGAACAAGTCTTCTTTGCTCAAGTGAGGAGCAAGTTAAGTCAAGTCACAGGTTATGTCAAGTCAAGTCCTTAGTTAAAGGTCCCATGGCATCAAAATTTCACTTTATGAGGTTTTTCTAACATTAATATGAGTTCCCCCAGCCTGCCTGTGGTCCCCCAGTGGCTAGAAATGGTGATAGGTGTAAACCGAGCCCTGGGTATCCTGCTCTGCCTTTAAGAAAATGAAAGCTCAGATGGGCCAATCTGGAATCTTCCCTTTATGACGTCATAAGGGGAAAGGTTACCCCCCCCTTTCTCTGCTTTGGCCACCCAGAGAATTTGGCCCACCCATGAGAAAAAGAGAGACATCATGGCTTGCAAACAAGCGAAGCATGGCAGTTGGTCAAGGCCACACCGCCACCCTCCACCTTGCCCCCCCCACTCTCTCCTCCTCAGTAGCATTTAAAGCTACAGACACAGAAATGGCACATTCTAGGGGCCCTGACACACCAACCAGACGGGCCGACCGTCGGCAGAAAAGGCAGTCGGACTGATCAGTCGGGTCCCGAGGTCCAAAAAATGCCTCAGAACACACTGAGGCGACGCCGACTTGAGCGTACGCTCTGCGCGTGCGCGAAACGTAATACGTCTCCATAGCAGCAGGCGGCGCTGCTCTGTATTGTTTCCATTAACAGTCTGATTATTTACCAGAAAATGAAGACTGGCAGCTGACTGGACGAACGCATCACGTGGTTCTTTTTTTCTCCAGAAATTCACAGCCAGACTGTCATGGCGGCTTGTTCAGAATACGATCTCATATTGTACTAAAATAGTTCACCGAAACGTGTTTCTGAAAACATTTCAAGCGAGAAATAGGCCATGCAGTTGCTGAATCTGTCTTCATTTCAGATTGACAAAGGTCAGTTTAAAAGATTTTCGTCAGATTTTGAGAGGCTCATCTGCTCCCCATTCCCAGGTGAGTCCCGACTGCCCTGTCCCCGACTGAACATGTCGGGTCGGCCCAAATGAATGCTGACGGCTCCTCGGACGGGCCGACGGCACGGGACAAACCGAACAGACTCGAGTCACAGACCTCGCCAGACGGCCCGACGCCCGATTATCGGGCTGGTGTGTCTTCTCTCTAAGGAAAGATCATTGTGGGACTGGCTCTAGTGGCTGTAATTCTGCACCAAGGCTGAATTTCGGGAAAGAGACTTCAGATACAGTATTAGGGAACCACTAAGGCCTATATAAAAGAGACTTCAGATACAGTATTAGGGGACCACCAAGGCCTATATAAAAGAGACTTCAGATACAGTATTGGGGGACCACTAAGGTCTATATAAAAGCGACTTCAGATACAGTATTAGGGGACCACCAAGGCCTATATAAAAGAGACTTCAGATACAGTATTAGGGGACCACTAAGGCCTATATAAAAGAGACTTCAGATACAGTATTAGGGGACCACCAAGGTCTATATAAAAGAGACTTCAGATACAGTATTAGGGGACAACTAAGGTCTATATAAAAGATACTTCAGATACAGTATTAGGGGACCACTAAGGCCTATATAAAAGAGACTTCAGATACAGTATTAGGGGACCACCAAGGTCTATATAAAAGAGACTTCAGATACAGTATTAGGGGACAACTAAGGCCTATATAAAAGAGACTTCAGATACAGTATTAGGGGACCACTAAGGCCTATATAAAAGAGACTTCAGATACAGTATTAGGGGACCACCAAGGCCTATATAAAAGAGACTTCAGATACAGTATTAGGGGACCACTAAGGTCTATATAAAAGATACTTCAGATACAGTATTAGGGGACCACTAAGGTCTATATAAAAGCGACTTCAGATACAGTATTAGAGGACCACCAAGGCCTATATAAAAGAGACTTCAGATACAGTATTAGGGGACCACTAAGGCCTATATAAAAGAGACTTCAGATACAGTATTAGGGGACCACCAAGGCCTATATAAAAGAGACTTCAGATACAGTATTAGGGGACCACTAAGGTCTATATAAAAGAGACTTCAGATACAGTATTAGGGAACCACCAAGGCCTATATAAAAGAGACTTCAGATACAGTATTAGGGGACCACCAAGGTCTATATAAAAGAGACTTCAGATACAGTATTAGGGGACAACTAAGGTCTATATAAAAGATACTTCAGATACAGTATTAGGGAACCACCAAGGCCTATATAAAAGAGACTTCAGATACAGTATTAGGGGACCACTAAGGTCTATATAAAAGAGACTTCAGATACAGTATTAGGGACCACCAAGGCCTATATAAAAGAGACTTCAGTTACAGTATTAGGGGACCACCAAGGCCTATATAAAAGAGACTTCAGATACAGTATTATGAGACCACTAAGGCCTATATAAAAGCATCCAAAAAGCAGCATTTTGTAGGACCTTTAAGGCAAGTCAAGTCACCTTTTTTTTTTTTTTTTTAACACCCAAGTGAGCAGGTCTTGCATTCGGCAGTTCCCCTTTTTTTTTTTTCTTGTGTGAATTTTTGTTTCCCTTCTGGCACAGACGCAGCCACTGTGGTGATCTGGTCCCCATAATGGGGCTTCATCAGGGGTCTTTAATGTTACATGTTGCCATAGCGAGGAGTTTGACTGAAAGCCAGTCATCCAATCATGACAATCACACACCGGGGAACTTTTTCAGTCGTCCAATCGTGATTCACAGTTTGCGCTGCTGCCGCTGCATAGCAGTTAGACAGACACATGGCAACATTCAATTTATATTATTTCATATGTAACAGCTAATATTCAAAACTTATGAATACATGCAAGTCATCCGAGTCATCACGCCTCAAGTCAAGTCTTGAGTCATTAACTTACAAGTCCAAGTCGAGTCTCACGTCATTTATTTTTTGTCAAGTCAAATCGCAAGTAATCAAAATGAGGATTTGAGTCGACTCGAGTCCAAGTCACCAAGTCTCAAGTCCACATCTCTGATGTTTACCATGTTCACCTTCATAGTTCAGCATGCTGCTAGTATTTTGTCATAAACCAAAGTATTGGACTGGGACATTTCACCCAAAACCACAACTCTCAACCTCATGGTGGCACTAAAGGACCATGAATGTCTGTACAGAATTAAAATCTTAATTCATTTAATAGCTGTTGAGATGTTTCAGTCCGGACCAAAGTGGTAGATCAACTGACTGACATTGCCATCCCTTGAGCCACGGCACTAGCATGGTCGAAAAAGCTGGTTGCCATAGTTACCTTGGCGTTCTCTCTTTTTAAAACCTTGAGCTCCTTGGAAGAAGAGATCTGGAAGAGAAAAAAAAATCACCAGAGAATATACAGTACATGTGTTTGATGTTTGAATTTGGATATTAATTAGTATCAAGGTATAGTATGATCACATTTATTGTTGAATTGATCAATACCACGCTGGTGTATTAGGGGTTTCTTTTTGAGGAAAACACGTATGGAGCCTGCGGCGCTCCATACCCGTGCAAAGTCACCGGTTCTGGGTTACTGGACTACAAAATGCCGAGGCCCTGATGGAGCTCCAGGGCCTGCAGCTAGCCGTGATTCATAGGATTGAAGGGACAGTAGCAGCTAACGAAATCCCTAATGTCAACAAAAATTCATTAAATTGAAATCGGACACCATTGTTAGCTTTATAAGACCTTGGGGTAGATGTTATATAAGTGGCGTGACGAAATTAAAACTGTAAATATACTCTAATTACGCTGAAAATGAAGCTAACTAGCCGCGACCTGTACACATAGGATTGGAGGGACAGTCGCAGCTAAAGAAACCCCTAAAGTTCACAAAAATTCATTCAATTGAAATCAGACACCCTTGTTAGCTTTATAAGACCTTGGGGTACATGTTATGTAAGTGGCGTGACGAAATTCAAACTGTAAATATACGAAAGTTATGCCGAAAGTGTAGCAACAATCTTTTCCCATAGGATTAAATGGGACACATAGCCTAGCTTGCAGCTCCGGAGCTCCGCGGAGCCCCGAGCCCCGGTCGTCCAGTAACCGAGAAACTGTGACTTTAAGTGGGTGTGAAGGTTGCCGCTTTCTTGTCAGACTGTGTGGAGCTCCTAAAGTCCGACACGTCTTACTAAATTTGCAATTAGCCATCAATTTTCGAAATGGCCCATATTTGAGCTTTATATAGTTGATTTCTCGCTTAAAAAAGTCCCAGAAGTGAATTTAATAACGAAATAGCCCGACAAACAACGTATAACTTTGCAGTATCTGAAATATGAGACCTGCTGTCTAGTCTCCAATGTGTTTCTATGGGGTTCGCTCAAACCAATCAGCGCGCAGCTCAACTAAATATTCATGAGCATACCATATTTGGAAGAAAAGCTCTTGTTCCAAATAGAGCCATATTCACAGGGTAGTTAAGGGCCTAATAAAATAGCATTCGGGCAATTTTCAGCCCAACCAATGTTACATACCCTATTAGGAGACCTTAAGGAACAGTGTAAAATACCCTATATAATCATTCTATCACCCCTTTAAACAGTTTCGAAATTTGGTTGTAACCGGAAACATGTTGAAAACCACACAGGAGTCCAGTTGCTCTTTTGCTTCAACTTTTTGGTTCCTCAAATAAAACAGAATTTATGAAGTCTGACCTTTTCCAAGAGTTGCTCTTTCACATTGGAGCAGAAGCAATCAATGGACTGTTTGACTGCTTTAGACTCCACAGACTCCCTGTAAAACACACACACACACAGACACACAGACACACACACACGTTTTGAAAATGTGAATAAAAAAGATAGTTATTATGTGTTGACATGATATGGAAGGGTGAGATTACAGGCTACTTGTTTGAATATCTTTGTTTACCTGTACTGGTCACAGAAGTCAAGGAAGGCATCCAGCACCAGCTCCAGCTCTGTTCCTCCCTGATGACCACGTCTCTTCTTCTTCTGTGTATCTCTGTGGGCCGTCTCTGGTTCTGCAGATGCACAGCCTTCACGTGAGAGAATTAGGTTTTTGTGGTTCCGTTTTTACGGAGTAAAAAGACAGCTCACATTAAGAATTTAAAAAACGGCTGTTAACCCATTACTAGATTTCCAAAACTCAAGCCTATTTTATGTCCAGTATGAGTATTTTGTGCTGTATAATGAAATAGATTAGACAAAACAACCTTTCAAATTCCAGTTTATACCAGGACATTGTTTTCTTGCGGAGAGTTAAGCTGCAGACACACCAACCAAATGGCCGACCCTCAGCAGAAAAGGCAGTTGGGCTGATCAGTCTCCCCGCATTGGTCAAAAAAGTGCCTCGCAACACAGCAAAGCGACAAGATGTAATACGTCTCCATAACAGCAGGCGGCGCTAATCTGTATTGTCGCCCAAAAATGAAAACCGGCAGCTGATTGGACGAACGCGTCACGTGGGTCTGGTTTCAGACAGACTGTCATGGCGGCTTGTTCAGAATACAATCTCATATTGTGCTGAAATAGTTCACAGAAATGTGTTTCTGAAAACATTTTAAGCGAGAAATAGGCCATGCAGTTGCTGAATCTGTATTAATTTCAGATCGACAAAGGTCAGTTTAAAAGATTTTCGTGAGATTTTGAGAGACTCTAGTCACGCTCATTCCGCTCCCTGTTTCCGGGTTAGCACTCTACCAATCAGATGGCTCATTTGAGTCCGACTGCCGGCAGTGCCCGCCCCGCCCCGCCGATTATGCATGTCAAATTGGCCAAAATGAAGGACGACGGCCCCTCGGATGGACAATGGCACGGAACACACCGAACAGACTCGAGTCACTGACCTCGCCAGACTGTCCGACGGCCGATTATCGGCTCTCTGTGTCCGGGCCTTTAGATGAGACGATCGATACTACTCAAATATCTGTCAGTTAAATATGAAGCTACAGCCAGGAGACTGTTAGTTTAGCTTAGCATAAAGACTGGAAACGGGGGAGACAGCTAGCCTGGCTCTGTCCAAAGGTCTTTATGCTGAGCTTCATATTTAATGTTCAGACATGAGAGTGGCATCGATGTTCTAATCTAACTCTCGGCAAGAGAGCACGTAAGTAACATTTTCCAAAATGTCAGAATATAATTACCTTAAACAGGATTGAAACATAACATCTGAGATGCAATTCTGAAGTATTAGTGCCGTTTGACTTTGCAGCTTAGCCTCTTGTGCTCTCATCCCTTACCTGATGAAGACTTTCTAAATTTAGACTTATCAGACGAAGACTTTCTGGTTCTGCTCAACTGATACCCCTTGGCCTTCTTTGGACTTGGGCACTGGATAAATGACATAAAGAAAAAGACGAATATAAACAAAATGAAAGGTCACACATGGGCCACATACCTGTGGATGCTAGGCTCCTGGTTGCAACAATCTGCAGAAGTCCGATTCTCCACTGGGCGCATCTGTGCTGCGTTCTGGCTGCGTTCCGGTTTTGTTCCGTCCTCTGCCACGCGCCATACCACACCGGGAGTGTCTCAGAAGCGGAGCGTCAAGCTAGTATCTACCTTCCATGCCAAGCACTCAGCGGAGAGCCGCTTCACCCACGAACGTGGAATATCAAACATGGACTTGAATGGCAGCGATTGCTCGCAGGGGTTGCGGTGCCTCCGGAACGCAGCGCAGACGCACCCGGTGGAAAATGGGGGTTAGTCCATACCCAACTCCTGTCTTCCTCCTCCTCCTCCTCCTCCTCAGAGGACAGGACTTTCTTCCAGCTCCGCTGGGTGGTGCCAGGGTCAGATTGCTCCTGGAAGAAGAAATAAACGTAGCAAAACATTGTCTCAGCATATGTGCAGTCTCTCTGACCGTATTAGCACTACACTTGTGGTATACTATATAACAGGGGTCTTCAACGTTTTTAAAGCAGCCATATTATGCTCATTTTCAGGTTCATAATTGTATTTTAAGGTTGTACCAGGATAGGTTTACATGGTTTAATTTTCAAAAAACACCATATTTTTGTTGTACTGCACCGCTCTCTCTCACTGCTGCAGATCCTCTTTTCACCTTGTGTTCAGGTCTCTGTTTTAGCTACAGAGTGAGACCTCTTTTCTTCTTCTGTACTATCTTTGATTGCACTCGCACATGCGCAGTAGCTCAGATGTAGATCATGTCAGCTAGCTAGCTCCATAGACAGTAAAAGAAAGGCTGTTTCTACAACTTTGGTCAGTTACAAGGCAGGATTAGCTGGGAGACTTCTAAATGAGGGCGCACATGTAAGTAGTTCTTTTGTAGATTATGGTGAACTTGTGTGTGTTGTAGCAGTGCTTTGCTATTGAGAACGAGGTAGCATGCTACGAGCTAATGGTTGCGGTTAGCCAGCTCGTTTCGGCTTGTGACATCACAAGCCATGCCGATTTTGAACAGCTCACCCGGAGACTGAAGGCAGGACACATTCAGAAACTGTATCTCACTCTAAACAGCATGGATGGATTTTTTTCAAAGTTTGTATGTGTGTGGAAGCACCAGAGACACAAAAGAACACCCCAAATCCCAGAAAAAGTGTTTTTTTCATAATATGGGCACTTTAAGAGCAAGGACCCCTTAGCTGAAAGAGAAACGGAGCATGTAGGGACTACATTTATATAATTTAGCTGCATATTAAACTTGGACAGATTGGTGAAAATGGATGTATAGATAGTCATGTAATATGTATACATCATGTTTTGATGTTATACATACATGTGGAAGTCACAGTGAATCCTTAAGCTTAACTGTATCTGTGGATGGCTACCATAGTGGCTACCTTACCTACAGTAAGCCTGTCATCAGTGTTGTGTAAATTAAATGTTTTTTGTTTTCATGAATTCGATTCAATTCATCTTTTCTAATTAGAGCTGGGCAATATATCAATATTATATCGATATCGTGATATGAGACTAGATATCGTCTTAGATTTTGGATATCGTAATATGGCATAAGTGTTGTCTTTTCCTGGTTTTAAAGGCTGCATTACAGTAAAGTGATGTAATTTTCTTAACTTACCAGACTGTTCTAGCTGTTCTGTTATTTGCCTTCACCCACTTAGTCATTATATCCACATTACTGGTGATTACTGGGACAGCAGATGGAAACTAGCATTAGCTAACTCTGGTACAAAACATCTTTTCGTAAGATTAATGTATTTTGTACATTGTCCCTGACAAATAAACTAATTAAATAAATAAATTTATCAAAAATTTCAGTGTGTAAATATTTTGTGAAAACACCATTAGTCAACACTACAATATCGTTGCGGTATCGGTATCAAGGGATTTGGTCAAAAATATTGTGATACTTGATTTTCTCCATATCGCCGAGCCCTATTTCTAATATGCTAAATTCATGTTAATGTCTATTTTAAGACATACTTTCATTTTTGGAAGAAAAATAAACTTTCCAAAAAATGATCAAACGTTAATTTGGAGGACCCCCTAGGGGTCGCGGACCCCCTGTTGAAGATCTTTGGGAGACTACCCTTATTGTTGGAGACTTTACTGTTCACCTCCTTACCTGTGACTCAGGGCCACTGGACACTCCACTTCCTGACTCACTCTCTCTCTTCTTGCCTTTCTTCACCTGCTGGTTTTTCACTGGCCTTGTGGGGACACAGAGACGGATAAACAATTTGATGGCAAGGCAGGATATTAACAAACAGAATAGAAAAGGTTAGGTTTGGGGTGGTGAGAGTTATGAATGTATTTATAAATGTATAATATATAATAAATGTGAGTGCCTTTGTGAGTACATATGGACACCTGTACATTTGTTGACATGTTTCTATGTGTATATTAGGTCTCCAGAGCTGGGCAATATTATTATATCGACGTATCGATATATGAGACTTGATATCAATTTTGTCTATCGTGATATGACACAAGTGTTTTCCTGGTTTTAACGGCTGCATTACAGTAAAGTGATGTCATTTTCTGAACTTACCAAACTGTTCTAGCTGTTCTATTATTTGTCTTTACCCACTTAGTCATTTCATCCATGGTACTGATGATTATTTATCAAAACTCTCACTGTGTTAATATTTTGTGAAAGCACCAATAGTCAACCCTACAGTCAATAATATTATGATGTGATTTTCTCATTTTCTCTTCTATTTAAGAGTATGAAAGAAAAAGTACTTCTTTTTCAAATTAGTATTAGTATAATAATTACTAATTTGCTCAATAATATTCCATTCATTCTTTGAACAAAAAAATGTTTCCATTACCTTTTATTGCATTATGTCTTTATAGACCAAAATGATTCATCATGAACTCTGTGAATGATATATTAACCTTACTCTAGAGCAGTGGTTCTCAACCTTTTTGAGTCGTGACGCCCCCAAAACAATGACGTTGGTGTTCGCGGATATAACACATGAAATGTACCAAACTTCACGCAGCCATGTGAAAACCATTCCCCAGTCTAGAATATGTTTTTTCTCCCCAACCATCTCGCAACGCCCCTTGAGAACCACTGGTCTAGAGCAGTGGTTCCCAACCTGGGGTCCGGGCACCCCTCAGGGGGGGCGGCAAAGATTACAGGGGGGGCGCAAGTCTTTATCTGGTTTGAGGTTGAGGTAAAAAAAAAAAATATTTGCACGTCAAATTATGATAATACACTAGAATATATAATGTATACAAAAGTCGGTATAAAAACTATATATTTTTGTTCTCGCTTAAAATTGTAGGCAGGCTACTTAGTAGGCCAAACCTCCGGGACCTCTTAACCTGTGGCCCTTGCTAAGAAACGTAAAAGTGCTGATAACTGCTCTGTATCAAAAAAGAAAGTAAGGCTGTATCTCGAGAGTTACCTCAACTTCGGTTTCGGGGGGGGGGAACCACTGGTCTAGAGAGGAACCTCTCTGTGAGCTCACCTCGCTGCAGGCGTCCCTCCAGTACTTCTACTCCTCTTTTTCTTCGTCTCTTCCTCATTCTCTCCACCCCTCCCTGTCTCCTTCCACATCGCGGCAGCGCCACTCGGTTTAACGGTCGCCTTCGACCTCTGAGGAGTCACCTTTCTCAGAACTTTTCCTCCGTTCACCGGTTCCTCCTCCAGGACGTTTAAATCTTCCTCCATGGCGGTGCTGTGCAGGGGGTTACCTTGGCAACACAAGAGTTCTCGGGGTCAGCACAAGATTGCTGGTGTTGACATTATGCTAGACTCTGGTAACGAGGGTCAGGGCTACACAAAAGATTCGCGAAGAAAATTAAATTTGCGGATGATTCGGTCATTGTGTCACTTTCTATTAAACAGAAAAATCGCGTGCAAGGTATCGTGAAGGTTGTGCAGCAAAATTGCGGGCACACCCTTAGATGACCTGCATGATATGTATAAGGCCAGATCCTTGAAGAAGACGAGAGCCACCCTGGCTGATCCGACTCATCCCTTGTGGGGTGAATTTATGCTGCTACCCTCCGGGCGTAGATATAGTCTGCCGCGATGCAGAACGAATAGATTTAAAAGGTCATTCATCCCGGCTATTATCCCCATTGTTAATAATATCCTGTAAATTGAAATGATGTTGTACTGTGGTTGTGTTTATTTGTTGTTGTTTGGTGTATATATTTGTTAATGCTGGCTGTAATCCAAATTGCCCCTCGGGGATAATAAAGTGACCTTGTACCTTGTACAGAGGCAGACATGAAGAAAATAGTTTGCCTTTTGTCAGTGTTGTAAGTACTCAAGATCTATGTTATGTTTAAGGTGTTAAATGAAAATAGTTTCCTGCTTTTTTCAAGAATTGTAGAGACATCATGACACGGACATGGATAGGGATATAGCCGTACGGTGTAAAGACACTTACCATAATTTAGCTGCAGTCCCTCCAGGAAGCTGCCTCTCTCTATAGCAGACAGGTTGGGAGAATCCATTTGATCTTTAGATGAACCTTTCTGGATTTGAACACAACAGAGAAAAAAACTAAATTACAATTCCATAATGTACAGTCAAGCAAGCGAACTTTAAGTCCGGTGTAATAACACAATTGCAGACATAGTGTTAAAGAAAGCGCTGGGAATCTGGTTTAAATGAGCTAACAGGATGGCTTGAGTTACGTACGTAATGCTTTTATTTACAAAAAAGAGGGTTGAAAAAAAGCTGGACGTCCACAGCAAAAAAAAAAACAAAAAAAAAAACACACACAACAATAAGGAGCAAAAGAAACATCTTTTTACATGCAGTTTTCACTAGCAAAACGTTTCTCATCACCTGCCTGGATTGAAGCGCCCCCTCAGACTGAACACCCCCATGCTTTAGTGGCTTATATATCTTAAGCCCCTCAAACTAGACCAACAAAACATCAAAATGTTGCTCATTGTTTTTTATTTTACATTTTTACAGCAGTAGGGGTGGGGGGGAAAAAATCGATACAGCATAGGATGGCGATATTTTCCGTGGCAATACTGTATCTATACACAGATGCCAAGTATGGATCTATTATTACGTATGTGTTGGTCATATTGTCTGCTTGACAATCCCATTTTGCAGCAATGTAATTGAAGTGAGATGAACAAAGAGAGAAATATATCTTTATAGATAAAACAGATGTTGACAAAGTTTCCTTTTGGGGACATCATTTGAAACTGGGAACAATTTGAAGTTGGGAAAAAAAAGTGATAGATAGATAGATAGATAGATAGATACCAGTGTTTCCCATATATAGACTAATGTGTGGCAGTGTGCCGCACTATCAACACCGGCCGTCGCACATTGCGTTCCGTCATTCTTCTTTTTTAAAACGCTATTTAAAAACACGTTCAGCTGCATTTCCTCTCCCTGCTCCTCTCTCTCTTGCGAGACACACACACACACACACACACACACACACACACACACACACACCTCCTCCCACCGTGCACACAGCGTCTGTCTCCATAAGGAGAGAAGATGGCTGGCGAAATTCACAAGTTCACGAAAGGTTGGTATCTATCTCGTGAACACCTTTACACAAAAGTGCTATAAAAATATTTTATATTCTGAATACAATGTTGTCAGTGTGTTAATGTTGGAGTCCCGACCCGACTCTTAGCAAACAAGCGATTGCACCCGCTTTAGAAAGTTAACTAGTCGCAAGTTTGCAGTAAAATGCAGTTGGCTTGTCGAGGTCAAAACACTATATGTAGCAGCTGTGAATCAAATAAACGTAATCAAATAAACTTAATAACGTTATGTCATTTTTATACTCGTACACTGAATGTTTGCTGCTTCAGATGAGTTTTGAAAAATATTTTCCGTGACTGAAAAAGGCTCGTGTTGAGGATGAGGAAGTCTGAACCGGAGGTATCCGTCTGAAACAGAGCTGAACAGTCCGACCAGTGTAATTAGTTATGTTATTAATTTGTTTACAATATTTTCAGGCTTCAACCAGTGAAAGACAGGGTCACTGGGAGAGAAAGAAATAGATTCGTTAGGCATTGAAGTAGTAGAGGAGGACAGCATCCAACAGCGTGTCCTCCTCAGTTTTGTGGCCCCCCTTCCTAGTTTTAAAGGCTACATTACAGTAAAGTGATGTCATTTTCTAAACTTATCACACTGTTGTTCTATTATTTGCATTTATCCACTTAGTCATTGTATCCACTTGATCTAAAATCTCATTGTTAAAATAGTTTGTGAAAGCACCAATAGTCAACCCTACAATATCGTAATATAGAGTTTGGATGGATAACAACAATATTGATTTTGACATTGGGGTATTTGGTCAAGAATATCGTGATATCTGATTTTCTCCATATCACCCAGCTCTATTTTCCTCCCTTTAAAAATAAATATATTGCCAATACAAATTTTCATCGAATCAGTAGTGCAGTATTGACCAACTCACTTGACTCTCATGTTGTGTCGCCGTGAGCGCTTTGGCTCCTCTGGCCTTTTTGGCACCTCTGGCCTTTTTGGCACTGTGGAGACATAGAAGACAGAGGCACATTTGCATCATCATCATTCTCAATATTTCAATATTTGAGCCATCGCTGTCACCAGGTGAGGGGACACCTCCAACCAAATGAGTCTGCTTACTGAGTCGTTGAGCAATCCTCCATGCTCAAGTGACACGCTACTGAGTCCCAATCATCAGGCTTGTGTTTAATGCTGAGCCCTACTACAGCCAATGGCTGAGCCCCAAATCTCGTAGGGAGCCGTTGTATCATTCTGTTTAGCTAGCTGTTATGTATGGCGAGTGGATAGTGTCATTCAAAGGATAACCAGGAGAAGGAGCAGGCTACCCTCCCCGTCGTCGCCAAACCGTGTGGAATTTTGAATTGATTTAACAGGGATTGCAGACGAGAGACCAGCGGGGACTAGGCAGCGAGTGCATGTTAGAAACATTTTCCGGCGGCGACGGCGTATGTTAGAATTCCCATCAAATTTACGCCTACTAAAGACATCTAAACTAAGTACGTCGCCTTACAAACGTGTGAAACACACGCCTTCACTAGTATCTACAGACGTCTGAACTATGTACGTCGTCAGTGTGACTTTTCCCCTAATATTGATAACTAGAGTACAGTATATTCCCATAGTTTAGATTCACATTTTGTTAGTGTTCTTTTGCTTACTTTCTGGTGCTTATGTGTTACTCATAATGTGTGGCTTTATGTGTTACTCATAATGTATGGCTAGTAATATCATGCTTATAAAAAAAATATTAAACTGCTGAATGAACACTCAGAATGTCTCCATGGCAACAAGAGACTGATGCCGACAGCATTAGCTACCTTAGCTAAGCCATCTGAACAACAATCATAAATAAAATAGCAATTTGGCATATTTAACCAAAATCAACAACAATCATCAACGGTCTTACGCCTTAGGACCTTAACGAAGGTATAGTCCCAAGATATATGATCAAAATCATAAAAATAACAGCTTATATAGCTTACAGTATATTTCGGATTTTTATCAGAAACTGCTTGATTGGCCAAGTAAGTGTAAACACACGGGAATTTGAGTCTGGCTAGGTGTTGCTTTCAACACAGAAACAGACATAACGTTACGGCTAAAAACCAAGATTAACACATGAACGTTTGACTACTATGTACAGATATAAGTTGTATATAATAAAGTGTATACATGCATACATAATACATATACACATACGTACATAAAGTTAACTTACATGTAAACAGATCTATCAAGCTTAATAAACAGTAAGGCAATTAGTGCAAATGATCCAGTAGAGGGCACCAATGTTCAATCAATGTTAGAGTTACAATGCATTCTTCCAACAGTGCAGGTCACATAAGCTGATGAGACAATTTAATTTATCGTATTATTTTTATACTGTCAGTACTTTTAGAGCAACATGTATAATGGATAAAGGGCCTGCAACATGTATTGAATGAATTGAAATACATTTAAAACATAGGCTTACTGTATATTGATTGACTTGAATTCACTCAATACATTTTTTTTTTTCTTGGGGGGCACATCTGGCGACGACGGTTAGGTGTGGCGGCGTACTTATCAACTACGATGTACACTGGCGACGGTGTAGTCAATCCACACGTTAGAGTCACAAGACAGTCTCCTTCGGCAGGTTATCTGTGGCACTATCCACTCGCCATTGATATGTGTCTAACCTCAAGCCAAACTCCATTTAGTAGACGTCGTACATTCATGTATTAACTGCAAACCTAACCCTAGTCTCGCATTGCCAGACCTTCATTGCCAGCGCTTTGTTGATAGGTCTGGCAATGCGAGACTACTGCAAAGCTAATTTCCAGAGTGCTGTTTTTAAGTTGTAAATGTCCATGTCTTTTACCATTTGGTAACGTTATGCTCATTATCAGCACAAACAAAGAACTTTCTTTTCTGTTAGTTACACCTCTTTTATCACACACGTTTCTTCCAAATTAGGGTTGGTTGCGAAAAGCACGAATCAATTCTGAAAGTTGTAAATTAGCTAAGGTAACGTAACGGTAAGGTTAGCTAGCTACATGCCGAAACTAGCAGCACAAGACGTGACCGATTTGTAAGCATAACGTTACTAATGTTATGAATTTGTTACATTTGCCTGTAACTTAGAGCGAGGCAACGTTTTATTGTCAACTTTTCAAATGAAATTCGTGACTACCAACTAGCTAGATAAACTCATAACTGATAGTTCTCACCTCATTTGGAGCAACTGTAGCTTAGTTAAGTAACAAGTTTGTTTTGTAAACACTCCGCAACTCTAATTGATACCGCTTCCCGCAAAATGCTTGAAGTTCCGGACGGTACCATTTCAGATATACAAGGGAGGGGTGGCAGGGGGTACAATATTTATCTTTATAACGACGAAAACGTTACATCTCAAAATGAGAGTTTATGTGCATAACATTGCAACGCTTTAGCCTTAATTTTACAGTGAAACAGTATGGATGCACTTAGTTTAAAATAAATATTTGCACTGAAAATGTGTATCTATCCCAAGCGGAATCATTTAAATTTCAGTCCTACGGAAAACGAAAAGGTTCAGTATCTGCTTCTCTTACTGTAATACATCCATGCATCAAATACCCCTTTGCTCTGATGTATATGTATACATATCTGATGTATATGTAGATATACATAGACATAGATTTCTGAAGAGCCAAAATAAAGCTCAGGGCTCTGATCGAGCTTTTATTTCAAGGGAACAAAGTACAACAAAAAAAAAACGCGTTTAGATACTGCGTATACTGAAGTATTACGTTTTTTAAAAAATACCTAAAACACAACAATTCTAGTCTAGTCTACAATCTTAGTCCCGTGTATACAGACAATAAAATCCATACTAAATAAAATATGAGGATTCAAAATTGTTCTGGCCTATACATACCATACAATCCCTTGGAGTAATACATACAATAGGACTGAACTACATACCTACATGTATTTACCATTGTACAAACAGCACTGATAAAGCAAAATACATAAGATCAAACAAGCTCTTTCTTTTATTGATTTTAAATTAAAATCTTTACAAAACAAATCTGAGATGACAGTGAAAAACAGCCAGAGCAAGACCGTAGTCAAAAGTACTTCCATCAAATGTAAACTATAAACATTCAAAAGGATTTCATTCAGATTTCATTTTGTAAACCATGTTATTTAGAAATGTATAATTTAACCCTACTATAGTATTATTATAATAATTTAAGAACAATTTCTTCAACTATTCTCTTCCCTTCATGTTCCCATCATAAATAAATTAAAACAGTGACACAGTTTCCCTACGTCCTGACTGTTCATTAGTACCTGAATGCCCCGTTTCCAGCTAGCTTTGTTTAGATTATCTTTAATATGGCTCACTCTGCTGATTTCTCAGGGTCCTAATAGGACCCAAGCTTATTATTGAAAAGATTTAAGGACCCAACCGAAACGATCCCGTTATCCATTGTGGATTTCAACTTTCTACCGCAAAAAAACAACAACCTCAAGAAACAGTCATATAAAATCACGTCACAAAGACAGAAAAAATCTCATCAAAGACCTGAAATGTTTAAGTTGTAGTGTGCAGCTGACAAAGTGATCAATATGGCTTTTAATCCAAATTTAAACCTCAGTGAACCCGTTTCAGTGGTGTCTTCCTCTATCGTTGAAGTTAAAAGACGTGTGTGTGTGTGTGTGTGGTTCTTGCCAGTGAAGTCCTGAGATGTCTGATGCTACAGAGCTGCATTTTTATATTTCCCTTTAAAAAGCATCCTTAATGGAGATATTATCACAAAATAGCTGATTAGAATCAACACGTATTTGTACTGTACATAGCATAGGTAAAACTATTTCATCGATAAACTAGATAGAATAGAATTTATTTTAAGCATAAAATCTACTCTGGACATTCGGAGGTCTTGTGGTGCGTGTCATAGATCCTATAGGTCATTTCTTTTGTTCTAAATTCTCTGAATCATGAGGACTACACATGTTGATGGTCCTTTTGGTAAGACGGGATCTCTTCATTTGCTTCCCTGTGTGTGCTTTAGCTCGTGCTCCCCTTTTTTTTTTGCCTTTGGTAGCTTGTGGGTCTGGTCTTCCATTTTTATCCTCTGCTCCTACATTTTGATCCCAGTGTACAGTTCGTCTATCTGGGATCTGAAGTACTGTCGCATTTCGTTCCTCTTGGCCTTCATTGTTGGAGTGAGCAGGCCGTTCTCGATTGAGAACAGCTCGGTGTGGATGCAAATGGCCCTCACCTAACAGGACACGCACGCACGCACGCACGCACGCACACACACACACACACACACACACACACACACACACACACACACACACACACACACACACATTGACAGGTGGCGTTAGGCAGGATGATAATGTTTCAGTTCCAGGAAAATGCCTCAACAAATCTCTTTACAAAGTCTCATGCCTTAACAAAGTTTGGAAGAACGTTACGTCTACAGAGCTACCCAGTGCTATACAGGAAAGGATATTTTGAATCACAGCTGAAATATGAGTGTTTTACCTGCTCAAAGGACTTGAGGCCTCCATTCTTGCCCAGTTGCACCATGTCCTTCAAGATGGCTGCCTTGACTTCCTGAAAGGACGTAAAAGAGAGGTAGCTCTTTTAATTCATACTCGCTACATGGGCTGTGGTCAAGTGGGTGCGTTGTCTATGATCTTTAGTTTCTTTTCGTTAGTAAGGTTTGGTTGATTTTTCACTCATAAAACAACCACTTGGAGTCATCAAAGCTGCATCTTTCAACCATTTATCTGTTACTTTAGGCTTTTTTTTTTTCTATTTTTGAATTCTCTGCTCGCTGACAAGTTTTCACACACTCTCAATTGCAACAGTTTGCGTTCAGGCGTTACAGCAGTTTGGTGTGAGGCTAGTCCTGTTTTCTTATTAGCTTGTAGTTTATTACTTATTGTGATAATAAATATATGGAGATCAGCCTCGCACCACTTTACAGACCTCTTTGTTTATTTATTTTTCTCTGTAAAACAAATATGTGAAATAGAAAAGGGATACAATTAGAAAAAAAAGTATATATATATATATATATATATATATAATTTCTATTACTGTCTTCAAGTTAGGTGAGCTACTCCACAATCTTTCCACATAACCCCAACACAACTGCAGAAGTACCTCCTGGTGTACATGTACTGCATGCCTGGGTGTGAATCAGTGCTCTGAATGAAGAGATGTATTGCTTAACTCAGAAATCATAAAAGGATTTATTGCCGAGTGAGTAGCACTTACCAGGAATTTGCCTTGGTTGTTGGTGCATACATAAACATATTAAAACTTAATATGTATGAAATGAATATTGTCCTAAAAGGGAAATGGATTCACAGTAGAGGGCTGCATCGGGATTGGGTCCCACTGCCAACGCAAATCTTGCGGGAGGGAACGGGCAGCTAAAAAAAAAAACACTGCGGGATCGGGATGTAGCCTGGAACATATATATATATAAATATAAATAAAATCTCAGAGTTTTGCAGGTGCGGGCAGGAGTGGACATACACATTGCGGAAGTGGGTGGGAGTGTAACACACACGTTGCGGGTGCGGGCGTTAATGGTCAGAAATTCGGCAGGAGCGGGATAAAGAAAACAGTCCCGCACAGGGTTCTAATTCACAGTGTGGACACAGGAAACTGTATGTGTGCAGTCCGAATCCACTGTACTATACTGTAATCAAATTATGTAAGTATTACCGCTCTGCCACACAGTTCCTGGTAGCTGGCCTTCAGTCCCAGGGTCCTCTTGATCCAGCCACACAGGAAGTCAGGGTCAGGAACCACCACTGCTACCAGACATGCCTGAAGACAAACACAACAATAATTTCGTCATTCATTCATTCATGCAGTCTGTATCAGGCGCATTTTAATGCAGTTTGTTATCTGCATGAATAAAAAAAACGCATTGGTTTATGTTAGGCAGATTATAAAACGTTTATTTCTCAAACACGTCATGTCCTTTTGTCGACGATCCCGTTGATGAAAAAGCTGGATTGCTTCGCAGAGAGTTTACGTCGGGAGATGATATTGAGTCCCGACTAGATGTATTTTCATTTCATTTTTTTTTCACAGTCCATCAGATACGTAGATACCTTATCCGTCCTCATATCACTAACATCCACCATCGTGGACATGCTTTATTAACATCCAAGCAGATTCTTTGTGTCGTATTACGTTTTTTTTTTTTTTTTTATAACATTGGTGACACGGATCATACTGTAATAGTAAAGCCACTGTATGCAGAGCCGTCAGAAAAGTGCGACTCGCTCTGAAGCGTTTTTGTAGTGTTCCCTGGCGACAAACCAGTGAGAGCCATTAAAAAGAAATAAATGATTATACATTATAGTTCTGTTAATGGTCATGGTGCTGCAGCCTCAGAATGGGATATAGTAGTAGCTTACTTTTTCGCCCGCAGGATTGCACCTAAATGAAATTATAGGTATAATACAATTCCAGTTTTCACCAGTAATATTATAAGTTAACTGTGATTTAATATGAAATTACATACACTGCTAATGCTTACGCATTGACTCGAGCAGCAATTTTCTCCCACACCAATTCTCTCTCTTTTACAGCAGCCGCTGTCTTACTTTTTTAACAAAATGCATGTTCAAACTCTCTGTTTGTGCACATGAGTATTTCCGCCGACCCGTTTGTTTGTGGTTGTTACCATGGTGAATCGTAGTATCATGGCTCCATTCATGCTGCCTTTTTATTGTGGTGGTGCACGCGCGTGGACATACTCTGAGTTGATTGAACCAACTCATATCAGCTGTTCTGGAACCGAAAGCTCAGAGTTTCCCATCTCAGGGTAAATCAACTCAGACAACAGGGTTAGACTCAGAGTTTGTTAAACCTCCTTCCTGAAACGGGACCCAGGTTAGTACAGTCACGGATGTGCGTGGGTGCATACAAGTTAAATACAGCAGGGATTTTTATGCTTTGGCTACACTGCACATGGACCGTTCGCGGAGCGGATGTGCTGCTGAATGTATCTTTTTAACTGGCTACACCTGCTGAGCACACACGGCGTAGGACTGTGTGAGTCACAGGCGAGACGGTGGATTGTGGTGGTTTCTTCAGTTTCTGGAGCCGGCACAGCGCTGTGAAACGTCAATCCATCAGCTGTTATCAGGGGACTCAGGTGAGGGAAAGAAGAAATATAAACAGTAACTCATTGACCGTCATCAAGTCACTCGCTGTATATCGGTAGTTTAATTTAAAACAATTATAGACACTTTAGGATCCATTTCTGTGTAAAAGGGCTGCACGCACCTCACGTAAAAAATATAAATGGAAGACTGTCCTATTGTGATGCTTGTAGAGTGAATCTCAGCGGTGCATGCGCACCATTACGCGCTGCTCTCATGCCCGGTGTCCCCACAATCATTGATTACAGTGGAAGGAAGCATAGGACTTTGCTTCATAATACACCAATCCCACTGAGATACACTTTCTCCAAAGGGAACAGAGGTCAGAAGGAGCCAGGAGTAAATTTGTGGGCCTAGCATAATACCACACACATCCGCAACACACACAAACACACACACGCACGCACACTCGGAATATCCTCCACCTACCTGCAGACTGTCTCCATGCACAAAGACCTGTGCCACTGCATCACTCCTCATGTAGATGTTCTCTATCTTTTCTGGAGCAATGTACTCCCCCTGTGCCAGCTTAAAGATGTGCTTCTTCCTGTCCACGATCTTCAGCGTGCCATTCTGTCAACACACATGCACACATAATTACATTCTATGAAATGTCTACAGGCTGTTGGAAATACAGCATTTTATGATATGTAGCTCAATGTAATGAACTTCGGTTGAAATAAATGTGTGAAGTTAAGATGAACAAGGTGAGGCTGATAAAACTAGAAATTACCGCCTTGTGGTTGTATGTCTCCACCAACCAGTCAAGTTGCAGTTTACATCCAGTTTGTCCAGACTTACATAAAATATGTAGTGAAGACTTTGAAGCCATTTTTTTAAAATAGAATTAAGTGTATCTTTTGCAGAAACATGGATGCTTCAAACCGGCAGCACATAGGATCTACACAATCACCACAAGTTTCAACATTAGTGTCACCAAATCAGGATCTGGTTTTGTTGTCTTTTTGCAGATTATGACGTTGCACATCAAAAAATTCTTCTGTGCAGGTGCATTGGAAAATATCAGACTTGGAAAAAAAAAAAAACTTACAAGAAAATGACGTTACAGGGAAGTTGATCTTTGACCTTTTGGATATAAAATATCATCACTTCATAATTTTATCCTATTATTCATTTGTGTGAAATGGTGTCATAATTTACCGTAGGAATTCTTCAGTTATGGATAGGGTTGGGTATCGTTTGGATTTTTACGATTCTCATGCCGAACCGGTACTTTTAAAACGATTCCGATTCCTAAACCGATTCTTGAAAAACTGAAAAATGGCATCAAAGATGTAATATGTTTACTTGCGATCACGTGCAGTGAATGGTTAATATGCTTTTACGTCCGTTTTGGTGAGCCCGGAGGGAAAATATGGCATTTTAAAAGTAGCCTACATTTACGGTAGCTAGCTAACGGTTGCATACAGAGAAAGTGTGATATTTTTACGTCTGTTTTGGAGCGACAGAGGGAAAATATTTCAGGAACCGAGGAACCGAAATTTGCGTTCTAATCCGGTCCGATGCCTACCGGTTGCGTAGGAACCGGATTTCGGTACCCAACCCTAGTTATTGCCAAAGACATGTTTTGTGACATCACAGTGACATCCAAAATCGCTCAATGGTGTTTTAATCCCCCAACGTTGACTTCAAGGCAGCGCTGCGACCGTCGACTTCAAGGCACCTAACCCTAACCTTAACCCTAACCATTGCCTAATCCCCTTGCCTTCCAGGCAGCGCTGCCTGGAAGACGACGCTGGGGGCTTAAAACACCAAACACCTCCAAAATCCGTAACCCAATTGGATGTTGTTGCCAAAATGTGAAGAAATTCCCTCCAGGGGTTCCTGAGATATTGCATTCACAAGAATGGGACGGACGGACCGGATGGACAACCCGAAAACATAATGCCTCTCCGGCCGCGGCTGTCCCCGGCACGGAGGCATAGAAATGTGTGAGGCTGAACTCAAACAACATGACTTAACGTACAGGAAGCCATTTTCCTACGTCTCCAGTGTGAAGCCAACCATCTGCATCAATAGCCTCAGCGGTCTTCTCGGGGTCCTTCAGATAGCCCTGGAACACATTAGGACCCTTCACACACACCTGGAGACACACACACACACACACACACACATTTATGAATGACGTACATTATCACGAAATGTATAAAAGAGTTTCTATGATGATGTGTGTCTTTGTGTTTCACCTCTCCCTCGCCGTTTGCAGCCAGGTAGTTCATCTCAGGCACATCCACCAGTTTAAGGGAGTTGCAGGGCAGAGGAGCTCCGACGTGTCCTGCAGACATGGCGTCAAGTTTAGTTCTTGTAGCCCGCAGAAACCAGCTTTTTTCTTCACATTTTAGAGCGTGTAGCCTTGTAAAAGATGAATCAAGTCAAGCAGCTTTGTTATCCATTACCTGCATTCCATTCACCAGGCATGGTCATGGTGCATCCAGCAGTGCACTCTGTCTGTCCATAACCTTCATAGAACTGAGACAATATGATTATTATATCATTACTGCTTGTAGGTTTCCACTGAATGAAAGGTGTTTGTGCGAGTGTTTGTGCAGGTGTTTGTGTGAGTATTTGTGCGAGTGCTTGTGCAGGTGTTTGTGCGGATGTTTGTGCGAGTGTTTGAGCGGATGTTTGTGCGGATGTTTGTGCGAGTGTTTGTGCGAGTGTTTGAGCGGATGTTTGTGCGAGTGTTTGCGCAAGTGTTTGAGCGGATGTTTGCGCGGGTGTTTTTTGGTGTTTGTGCGAGTGTTTGAGCTTGTGTTTTTCGGGTTATTTGTGCAAGTGTTTGTGCGAGTGTTTGTGCAGGTGTTAGTGCGAGTGTTTGTGTGAGTGTTAGTGCGAGTGTTTGTGCTGTGTTTGTGCGAGTGTTCGTGCCGGTGTTAGTGCGAGTGTTTGTGCGAGCGTTTGTGTGAGTGTTAGTGCGAGTGTTTGTGCTGTGTTTGCGTCGGTGTTTGTACGAGTGTTTGTGTGAGTGTTTGTGTGGGGTGTTTGTGCAAGTGTTTGTGCGGGTGTTTGTGCTACCTGACAGCCTACTGCGGCTCTGAGGAAGGTGAGGACAGCAGGAGAGATGGGAGCAGCTCCAGTCAGCATGAGACGCACGCGGCCGCCAAGGCTGGCCTGCAGAGGGCAGCACATCACCTTATTACTGGACAGCTCTGTCAGCTGTAGCCACGACAGTCAACCAGATAAAATGCAACAGAATGTCTATGTCCTTACAGCTTTAACCATCTAAATCACTTTTAGTGAAGGCTGTTTGAGGATGATAACAATTAGAGCTGCAAAGATGAATCAATTAATGTCAACTATTAAATTAATTGCCAACTACTTTGATAATCGATTAATCAGTTGGAGTCATTTTTCTATAAAAAAAAAAAAAAAGTAAAAGCTCTCTGATTCCAGCATCTTAAATGTGAATATTTTATAGTTTTTTTCCTCTGTGACAGTTACCTGAATTATTTGTTGGAGTTGTGGACAAAACAAGATATTTAGGACATCATCTTGATGTTTAGCAAACACAGATTGACATTTTTCACCATTTTCTGCCATTTTGTAGATCAAACAACTTATCGATTAATCGAGAAAATAAACAGATTAATGTTGTCTTTAATTCTTCAAATGCTCTTTTATAGTTAATTTCTTTCTTTTTTTACTTCTATTCGTATATTAGTTAGTACAGTGCCTTACGAAAGTATTCGGCCCCCTTGAACTTTTCGACCTTTTGCCACATTTCAGGCTTCAAACATAAAGATATAAAAATGTAATTTTTTGTGAAGAATCAACAACAAGTGGGACACAATCATGAAGTGGAACGAAATTTATTAGATATTTCAAACTTTTTTAACAAATAAAAAACTGAAAAATTGGGCGTGCAAAATTATTCAGCCCCTTTACTTTCAGTGCAGCAAACACTCTCCAGAAGTTCAGTGAGGATCGCTGAATGATCCAATGTTGACTTAAATGACTAATGATGATAAATAGAATCCACCTGTGTGTAATCAAGTCTCCGTATAAATGCACCTGCTCTGTGATAGTCTCAGAGGTCCGTTTAAAGCACAGAGAGCATCATGAAGAACAAAGAACACACCAGGCAGGTCCGAGATACTGTTGTGGAGAAGTTTAAAGCCGGATTTGGATACAAAAAGATTTCCCAAGCTTTAAAACATCCCAAGGAGCACTGTGCAAGTGATAATATTGAAATGGAAGGAGTATCAGACCACTGCAAGTCTACGAAGACCCAGCCGTCCCTCTAAACTTTCAGCTCATACAAGGAGAAGACTGATCAGAGATGCAGCCAAGAGGCCCATGATCACTCTGGATGAACTGCAGAGATCTACAGCTGAGGTGGGAGACTCTGTCCATAGGACAATAATCAGTCGTATACTGCACAAATCTGGCCTTTATGGAAGAGTGGCAAGAAGAAAGCCATTTCTTAAAGATATCCATAAAAAGTGTCGTTTAAAGTTTGCCACAAGCCACCTGGGAGACACAGCAAACATGTGGAAGAAGGTGCTCTGGTCAGATGAAACCAAAATCAAACTTTTTGGCAACAATGCAAAACGTTATGTTTGGCGTAAAAGCAACACAGCTCATCACCCTGAACACACCATCCCCACTGTCAAACATGGTGGTGGCAGCATCATGGTTTGGGCCTGCTTTTCTTCAGCAGGGACAGGGAAGATGGTTAAAATTGATGGGAAGATGGATGGAGCCAAATACAGGACCATTCTGGAAGAAAACCTGATGGAGTCTGCAAAAGACCTGAGACTGGGACGGAGATTTGTCTTCCAACAAGACAATGATCCAAAACATAAAGCAAGTTAGAATAGCCAAGTCAAAGTCCAGACCTGAATCCAATTGAGAATCTGTGGAAAGAACTGAAAACTGCGGTTCACAAACGCTCTCCATCCAACCTCACTGAGCTTGAGCTGTTTTGCAAGGAGGAATGGGCAAAACTTTCAGTCTCTCGATGTGCAAAACTGATAGAGACGTACCCCAAGCGACTTACAGCTGTAATCGCAGCAAAAGGTGGTGCTACAAAGTATTAACTTAAGGGGGATGAATAATTTTTGCACGCCCAATTTTTCAGTTTTTTATTAAAGTTTGAAATATCCAATAAATTTCGTTCCACTTCATGATTGTGTCCCACTTGTTGTTGATTCTTCACAAAAAATTACATTTTTATATCTTTGTTTGAAGCCTGAAATGTGGCAAAAGGTCGAAAAGTTCAAGGTGGCCGAATACTTTTGCAAGGCACTGTATATACAGTACCTCTTTTTCTTTTTCACTTCTCTATTTATCTGATCTTATCTCTGTCTTTACTGCTGCTGCAACATCTGAATTTTCCCTCTGGGGATCGATAAAGGCTTATCTTTAATTTTAGCGTGTGCTCTTAGGATATTAATAAGTCCCTAGAAACCTTACATACTGTGACTTAGGCCTGTGTATGCAAAGCGTACATGACCTTACACAGGTCTTCAACCACCATGGAAACTAGTTCCTAAACAAAACTACTTTAATAAAAGTTACATTTATTTTAGTTACTTCTATATTTTTGTTTTATAAAAAGGTAAAAACAGATGACTAAAACCACTTTATTTCTGTTAAGAGGGGAAATTATTGGGCACTTGTATTGAGGAACTGAAAATCTGTGGCACACGAAAAAAATATTTTATGGCGGATATAAATGTGTCTGATCAGTAGGCATGCAGGAATTAGTATAGTAGGGTCAGTGTGAAATTGGTCTGATTTCACTTTTGACGTCCAAGAGGTATTAACAGTAGGTGGGTGGTAGGTGCAATTAGCTGTACTTTCAGCCTACACCTTTTCCCTCTGTAGAAACAAAGTCTTTCTGTCGTGGCTTTATTTTCTACTGTACTGTCTGTCTGTCTTGCTGTGAGTTACTGTAATTTTCTTGTTTCTTTCCCCCCCAAATTGGTTGTGTAATTATTTACAGACCAAAGTCAATGTCAATGTCAATAAAAAGTTTATGAATGCTGTTGATACATTTTTTTGACTTAAAGTAGCCTTTTTGTGCATACTGTAATACCTCAATTTTTCACAATGTAGACAATAGACATGTTACACACTGCGCAGAAACAGAAATTAGAGTTAATAGAATTTAATCGATTATATCAACCAGCAGTAGTGAAAACATTCCTGGACACGTAGCACTCAACTATACAGTGACATGCTAGGAGTTTTAACTGTGCTGGCTCTGTGTACCTGAACCTTCCGGAAGATGAGTCGATCCCAGATACTGTCTCTCCTCACAATGCCTTTCCTTATCTCGGCCTCCTTCCTTCTGTAGGCGAATCCCAGCAGCCAGCGCTTCAGAGAGGTGTTGGCCTGCCCAAAGATCTACACACACAAACACACACACACACACACACATGATTTAATGAGACACAAATAAGACAGAAGTGCTAATAAACTGTATATTACTACAGCTTTCACTACAGTTGATGCACGGGGCAGCCACGTTGGATTTCGAGGTCGACTAGATTAGGGTACTGTGAGGAAATCCGACTTTAGGGGGCGTGTTTCCGACTTAGAACGCAGACATTTTGACTTCCTCATACAAATGGAACGCACCATATCATCATCGTGCCCACTTACCTTATCATACATTCTGTTAAGGAGTCGGGGTACCACAGGAAACACAGTAGGTTTCAGCGTGTTCAGGTCATCTGACAGCAGACGAATATCTCCCTGGAAAAAGCCAATCCGGGCGCCATTCACTATCATCAGTCCCTGTCAGCAACATCCGGAAGATGCAGAGGGTAAAAGTTAACAGGTCACCATAACTGAGTATGTAATGAAAGAGAGGTTAGTAACACAGGGGTTCTCAGGAAAATTGATGTGTGTTAATTAACAAAGGGTGACTATGGGAACTAAGGGAACATGCAATACCTGTACTACTCTTTCAAACATATGAGCCAAGGGCAGGAAGGACAAATGGACATCACTGCAAAACAACGGACAGCAAACCTGAAACCACACACAGATGCAGGAGTACAAACACACAGACGGGGGACACACAGTTGTACAAACACACACCGATGGACATGAGCCAGACAAACAGACAGGGAAGCAAACACACACACACACACACGCACACACACACACAGGCAGGAAAGGAACGCAGTCAGTGTTAATATGTGTACCTCCACCACCCTCTCAAACATGTGGGCCAGAGGCAGAAAAGACAGCATGACATCATCTGAGGTGGTCTGTGCGTACGACTGGAGAGAAGAGTAAAGAGTTCATTAAAGTGCCTCGCTCTTCGAACACATAATGATAGCGTTTTAGGGATGAAGTGTCAATACAACAAGACGTCAGGCTAATTCCTCCTTTCTTTCTCTCATCATTCATTAAACAAATTGTAGCCTAATGGTTAAAGAAGGGAGATCGCCGGTTCAATCCCCAGACCGACAGGATAAAATCTGGGTGGGGAAAGTGAAAAAAAGAGCAGCGCTTGTCCCCTCCTTCATTACCACCACTGAGGTGCCCTTGAGCAAGGCCCTTAACCCCAACTGCTCCAGTGGAGCTGCTCAGTGGCCAGCAGATCAGACTGTGGTTGTACTGGGCAGCTACCAGGTATGAATGTGGAACTGTGTGAATGTGACAGGTTGCCATTGCAAATGAGAATTTGTTCTCAATCGACTTACCTGGATAAATAAAGGTTAAAAAAAAGCATTTATCATTCCCCCTCCTTTTTTCTAGAGGGGTAGGAGTGGGGGACAGGGGATATTTAGGGGGGTTGATAGCAGCTCAACAGTAGATCCCATATAACTCTGGAAGGAATGGCAAGGGGTTAAAAACACTAAAGCAAGGTTATAATATGGCAGAATAAAAGACACAGTGTAAATATATACAGTATATATATATATAAAAAAAAAAAAATATATATATATATATATATAATATATATATAAAAATATATATATAAAAAAAATATATATATATATTAAAAAAATTATATATATATAAAAAAATATATATATAAAAAAAATTATATATATAAAAATATACATATATACATATATATATACACATATATATATATACACACACTCACCTAAAGGATTATTAAGAACACCATACTAATACCGTGTTTGACCCCCTTTCACCTTCACAACTGCCTTAATTCTTTGTGGCACTGATTCAACAAGGTGCTGGAAGCATTCTTTAGAAATGTTGACCCATATTGATAGGATAGCGTCCCTCACACCATTACACCACCACCACTACCAGCCTGCAGAGTGGTAACAAGGCATGAAGGATCCATGTTCTCATTCTGTTTACGCCAAATTCCGACACTACCATGTGAATGATGGAAACCTCCTCCATCGATTTCAATCCTTCTAAAAATCCCTGTTACAGAAGCTGAAGATGCTCTAACTATTGTTTCACTATTACTTTAACAGCTCAGGTGTTACACCAGCGCCTCACCTCTGTCAATTTGATGAAGGCTGAGCAGTTGGACACAACATTCTCATGTGTCAGCATAGCTCCCTTTGGGTTTCCTGAAAGTCACACCCACACACACACACACACACACACACACACAGTTTAGAGTCTAAGTGTATATCTGGTATGTATTTCAGATACTCGTTCACTGTCTAATTCACTGTGTGTGTGTGTGTGTGTGTGTGTGTGTGTGTGTGTGTGTGTCACACCTGTTGTTCCACTGGTAAAGCAGATGAGAGCCATGTCCTTAGGTCGCGGAGGCTGCAGGAATTGGGGAGGAAACGTTCAAACAGTGTCACAACATCGTCGTCAATTCAAGCATCGACTGGCAATAAGTCACTTACAGGCCAGTGTTTACTTACCATGGGTTGGCGATGGTTGGCCTTCCCGATGGACTGCGCAACAAGAAAAGCACATTAATGAAGCCATTGTGGATGGAGTAAAGTGACAAAGAAAGCAAAAAAAACAACAACAACACAGCAATAATGAAAATCCAAATAAAAAAACAAGACAACTGGAACGAAGACAATGCAACAAGAAAACGAGCAAGAACACAAGAAACTGAACGACTTAAATTGACAACAAAGCAATAAGACAAGAAGTAAGCACACAACAAGGTAGCAAAAGAGGAAAGCAAAAAAACAAAAGCAAGATAAAACCAAAAAAACAACAACAAAAAGTAATACCTACCATACACTAGAAGACTTTGAACAGACTTTGAAAAGACTAAAGTCTGACACCATCTCACATCTAAAAGCAACCATCTCACATCTAACGTTAAAGACTGTCATAATATGTAAAGACTGGGGATCTTGCAGGGTCACACATTGCAAGACTACAACTACGTAGATTCGTTTTGAAAAATGTAACCAACCAAGCTAGCTAGCTACCGATAGCGTTAGCTGGTAACTTGAGGGAAAGTTTGCAGATTTTCTGCCGTACATGCAGATGAATGGCGGTCCGCCTTTATCCGCCGGTAAATCTCCCCTTGGATGACACGCTTCAGAAGGGTTGAAAATCGTCAACTTTTTAGCGTTTAGCTTAGCACGGCACCATAGCAACCATAAACAACACTGGCTCTAGCCGTTTACTGCTTCCTGTTTGGTGCTGGAGAGAGCGCACCCACTGGTTGTTGACAATGTTTATGTGATTTAACTTCACTGCCAAGGCTTAAAACTCACGATAATAGCAAACACGTTTGATTTTGACTGAGTTTTATGACCACCTTACACCAAATGATTGAGACGACGGGAGCGCGCCCCAACTCTAGCAGGACTCTCATGATTTCATTCCGTTATTGGAAAATAGGCTGCGAAAGTATTATCGCTTGAAAAGTCGTTTGGTGTAAGGTCAGCATAAAGGAGATCCAGAACCAACGAGAACTGGAAGGTTCGAGGAAAGATGTGAAATTGTTGTGCAAACAATAAAACAGAATATTTCCAAACTAACTAAAGAGAAGAGCTGAACATACAAAAAAAAAACAACAACTCAGAAATGAAGAAATAAAAAAAGAAGAGGTGGCTTCCAGCTGACCTCCATCTCCTGCAGGCTGAGGATGTGGATTCCAGCCTGTTGACACCTGTCGACCAGCTCGGCACTGGGGGTCTCAATTAGAACGATGGTCTTCACAGAGTGTTTCCTGTCCTTGACACAGTCCAGTACCAGGTTGACTTTATCTACCACGTCACACACCAAAGTCGAGATGGAAGCTGCAGAAACAACGTGCAAACACATGCAGACAGATCCGGTCACACGCAGTTCTTCACCAACAACAACACTGGCCTACAGGGGCAATGGAGTGTAGGTAATTCTGTTGTTGCTGCTGTGGTTTACCTAGGTCTATAATGTAGCCGATGGCTTCTGTTCCCAGCGTGTCGTACAAAGGGACTGCCACCAGAGAATAGGTGTAACATGCCAGCTCACCGATGGTCCACTACACACACACACACACACACACACACACACACACACACACACACACAGGCATTATAAAGCAATCCTTTTACTCAGAAACAATAGCAGATTAAAAACACTGGTGAGATTATAAATAGAGTGTATATGTATGTGGCTCCAATAGCTCTATATATATCTGAGTTTATAGATACTTTCCTAATATGTTTGACTAAAGGTTCAATTTCATTACTGAAAATCACTTTAAAGGGTTATTTCGGTATTTTTCAACCTATTTTCCCATGCATTGGTGTCTAAGTGACGTGAACAAAAATCTTTGATATTGGTCCAGTATTGAGCGCGAAGGCTTGACCGGCAGCAGAACCAGGCTGCAACGTAACCGTGTAGGGCTAATGCGCATCGTCAATTTCCGTCCACTAAAAGTGCTGTTTTTGACAGGCTCAGATTATTATTCTAAGTGTCGGACAACATTATGGAAAGGATCCCTACAGAGAAGGACCTTTTTGTTAAAGAGTAAGATCCTTTTTGTTTTCAGAAGAAGCTCTACAACTCACCAGACTTCACTTAAATAAACAGTACTTTTAGCGTGTATAGAGCCAGCATATTTTCACATGTAAATGGGAGAATTAAGGGTTTATTTCAACCAAACCAGAGCGGTGATTGTTGGGAACAGTGGACAGAAGAACCAAGACAGCTTTTGATGGTTTTGTTTCTGTCGACTTTGAGTGAAGTTGATTTTACGATGATAAAATTAGTTTATTTAAAAAAAAAAAAAAAAAAAAAAAGGCTGGTGAGGCTGCGGCTGCCTCATGTTAAACAAAAGGATCCTAATCTATCTCTGTAGGGATCCTTTCCATAATGTTGTCAAGAATAATAATCTGAACATGTCAGTGGCACTTTTTGTGGACGTACAGTACATTACCATGGCAGCTTGTTTCACACCACGGTCTTGCTTAATAATGGACCGATTTCAAAGATTGTTCTTCCCATTAGTCACTTAGATACAAAAACATATAGTAGAAATAGGGTCCATGTTGAAAAAAAAAAAGAAAAGAAAAAAGAAAAATGAAGTTACCCTTTAAGCTTAAACCTAGGCTTTTTTGCTGTGTTTTCTCTCTTTTTATTTCCAGGCTTTTTGTAGAGCCCATACAGTATATGTATTAGCCAGACATGTCATATCATGTTATTTTCAGAATAAGTTGGACTACCCACGAATGCTATCAATTTGCTTGTGAGTTGTTCCTGTTATCAATGGATTTTGACATCCCTATCTGTTTTCATCGTCTTGGTTGGAAAATAATCATGCGTTAAGTTATGGAACAACAGTTCCCAGAATGCTTTGAAGGCTGACACAGGGAGTATAACGATACCATGGGTTCAGTCGTTTACACTGTGGCCTAAAACATTTTTTTAAGCCTAAATTTGTTCATGTTTTGGCAAACTGGCACCAAAAAAAGCATGCTAAATTAGCTATTAGCTGTTCCTGTTTGCAATGTACCCACGGGTGTACAGACAACTATCACTGGATTACTTGAAGAAAAACTTTCTATACGTATTTTTTTTAACGTTTACTCGCAATGGACATCCGGGATAATGATATCCTCGGAGAGCGTAAGTCACACTGAATCTAAAAATACGCATGTGTGTCTATGTGTTCAGATTTGACTAAGTTATGAGTCAGGGAAGGAGTGTGATTTTGACACGAATTTGGTGCCCGGCAATCAGGCACTGAGGAAAAAAGGTACAAGTCTTTACCTCAGGTCTGTTCTGAGAGAAGATGCCAATGTGGGGGTCTGTGGTCTTAGAGTGTCCTTTGTGGAGAAATGCTGAGCCCAGATTCTCTGTTCGCTCCAATACCTAAAAACACACACACGAACACACACACACACACACACACACACAGTTAATGCTCGATCATCAAACAACTAAATAAACTGAGCTTTGTTCGACCTGATTATAAATGAGGGATAAAACATGGTTTATGATGTTCAATATTATAACATGCACTGTTAATAATAGCACAGTTAAGTGTGTCATCGGCTACTGGTTTTACAGCCTTTGGTTGATAGGCTATCGTCCAATAACAACTTGCGGTCATTCAGGTGTAATATTTCACGTTGTTCGTTGTTCAAGCTGAATTAGTGGTTTACTATCAGTGACAGACAAGTAGCAAACAAATCTCTTCCCTGTTAAAATATTATCATAGTGATGTTAGTAATTAGAAACACATTTTAAAAGGAATATTATACAGGGCTTAAAAGAGACCTATTATACTTGTGTTCAGGTTCATACTTGCATTTTGTGTTTCTAAAGGAACATGTTTACATGCTTTAATGTTCAAAAACCCTTTATCTTTCTCATAGTGCTCATGGTTGCTGCACCTGTATCCACCCTCTGTGTGAGACGCTCTGTTGGAGCGCCTGTCTCTTTAAGCCCCCTTCCTAATAAAGCCTAGTCTGCTCTGATTGGTCAGGGATTCCAGGTCTTCTGCATCTGCACTCTCTGTACTCTGCTCTTGCTGTCTCTGTACAATGCGTTGCAATCTGTCTCCGGCTGCATGGAGTATATAGTGGGACTTCATACTGTGAGAAATCACCAATAAAGCCTTCTAAACCAAAAACTACACAACCGGACATGTTCCAGTTGGAATGTGATCCAAAATTGGGTGGAAATTAATAACATCTGCAACCAAGATTACAGGTTTCCCTGGTGTTAGCATGTAGCTGTCAACAGTGCAGTAGCGTGCCTGGAGCTGATGACCATATAAAGAAAACCAGCCCGGTATGAAGGCATTCCAGGCCGAGAGTAGAAATAAATGCTTAAACCGGAGCGTTCAAAACAGCGGGAAACCTGTAGTTTTGACTCACAGGGATTTTTATTTAAAAATACGTTTGTAATAATGACGTACGTTAAATATGTCATTATTTGAAGCTTTGCCCTTGTTTAATATGAGCATACAACATTACAGATATGACAAAAAATACGGGAAAGCATGATAGGTCTCCTTTAAAATGATAAACTAAGCGTACAATAATTGCCCAGATTCAATACATGTTAATAGAATATACCAACAGCGTGTATGACTGTAACACACAAAGTGAATCAGCAGATAATTAAGTTTACTCAAGTATAGTCCCTTTATTTGGTCTGTTTAAAAACCTTGTTTACATCAAAACAGATAAAAACAGAACTATCATAGCTATAATCTAATTCATTTAAAACATTAAGTGATTTGCTCTTCCATTAAGCTGGGGGACTCACAAGACAGATTTTTGTTTTTTTAAATGATCAAAATCTGTGTAGTAGAGGCCGAGATATCCTGACTTTGAATGCCAAAATGCACCTTGATAGCCTATTTCACTAGAGTCCTAAAGCTACAGTGTGTAGTTTCTGTCTCCCTCATGAGGAATTCTAAGTAATGACAACAACGCTGTCGGCGCGTCCACATGATACAAGCCAAAACAAAGAGTAGCTTGTAACCAAGGAGGACATGGAGGATTCAAAAAACATGGATTCTTCAGAAGAGGCAATTATCTTCACTCGAGTCGACCCTAACCCACTCAGCGTCTGGCTCAAAGACTATATTATATATATACTGTATGATATAAGCTGGTGGCAGTCGGCCAGTTTCTCTCTCTCTCCCCTGGCTTCCACCTTTAGTTTATCATTACACTAATTTCCTTTCAGTTATGCGAGATAAAGTTGTTTTTAGCCACAACTCATGTGTCGTCTCCATTCTTTGTCTAGCCCTGGGACACAGCTCAAGCTGAGATACATCACCAGGGGGATTTTCTTAGACTTGCCAAAGCTCCTCCAGAGCCACAGAAGACATTATAGAAGTGTTCTTACAGGAGGAGGAGTAGTACTCATGACGAGTTTGACTGAACTTTATGTGTAAAACTGGTGAAATACCCCTTTATCATTTTCCAGCACAAGAAGAAATATAATTCATTAAATAAGCCACCTTGAAGACTAAATTCAGACATAAATACATGCAGGTCATATGGTGCCTCTGACCTCTCTATAGGACATCCATTCATACGGCTGTTTTGGTTTCCTGGAGCCCAGACAGGGACCATTATCTTGAGGACGAAAGGAGAGCAACAGAGGGGAGAATTAAAGAAAGAAAGGGAGACATTGAAAAACAAAGAGAATTTTAACCGTATTAATACTTAGGGATGTCCAGATCCGATCACATGATCGGAAATCGGGCCCGATCACGTGGTTTCAGACTCGATCGGAATCGGACGTTACCTCCCGATCAGGACTCGGATATATATGTATATATATTCTCATTATTTTTTAACACATCTATAGTTATGCGGTGGCACAGAGTTAGACCCTTTTGACTCCACACAGAAACAGCAACGCGTGCGGCATGACAACACTTGTTGCAGAGACGCTATTGGTTAAATGCCAGCAAAGTAGAACACGGAAGCAGCGGAAAGTGCGAGTATGTCTGCGGTCTGGAGGTATTATAAAGTTGAATTATTATAGAAGTATCGGATCGGGACTCGGTATCGGTAGATACTCAAAATCAAATGACTCGGACTCGAGGGCAAAAAAACCTGATCGGGACATCCCTATTAATACTCATACATACTGTACCTTCCTACCCTGTATATTCTGCTGCTGACATATAAGACACGTTTTCTTTTTCTCTCCATATAATATTAATGCATTTGTCACTTACTGGAAACCCGGACCCCTCTGAGGAAGAACTCATACAATGTTCTGGCATCATCGTAGAAATGTGTTATGTGACCGTTTCCGTTCAGCAGAACTGACTGGCGTGCAAAGTCTCCACCCTGAAAAAAAGAAACAAAAGATCCTCTGGTAACTCAAACAGCAGTTTCAGCCTCTTGTCTCTTGCTTGGTTATTTAATTCACACACAGTTACAGGTTGGTTATTGTGGGGATAGCTGAGAACACGCGTGTGCTTTTCCAGGTTTAGGGGGCTCCAATGATTGATAAATACATACTGTATAATGCAGTATTGTCTTTTAAGTTATTCTTTGCAAGGGGGTAAGCTTCTCCTTGGAACGCGTAGCTCCTATAGCACCATTTTGATGCTAACAAGCCATCACCTCCCATTAGCGTTCCATTGACTGCCATTCATTTTGGCGTCACTTTGACAGCGAATAACTTCACATCTGAAGCGTTTAAAGACTCTATTTGTCCATTGTTTATTTCTAAAGAAACACAACAATGTATAAAAGGCTCCATTACCTTGTACCTCACGTTATGGCTCCGTAGCAGACGTTTTTGTAAAAATAGGCTAACAATTGTGTCATAACCAAGCGACACACAGTAGAGAAATTACCATATAGTACAGGCGAAGCTTGCAGGCAGTTTCGACTTACATTAGCTGTTTAAGTTTAATTACTAATGTTAACTAGCATTTTAGTTAGCAAGATTGGGAATGATTGAGATTTCTCTTGGCACAGCTACCAGAATAACTTTTAGACAGGTTGCTCACATCACATCTACATCTTCGAGCTCAGTTGGAGGCTGCGCAGTAACGCTCAGCGCTCACCGGAAAAGTGCTTCTAATATCCTTCACTGGTCTCCGTCCAGAGCAACGGGATCTGTTAGTCCAGTTTATATATGTCAATGATTCTTTGGCACATTTAACTATGTGTATTGAAAACTAACAAATATATAAAATACTACATATATTTTAAAGGGTAACTACAGTTTTTTTCAACCTAGACCCTATTTTCCTATGTTTTTGTGTCTAAGTGACTGATGGGAACAACAATCTTTGACATTGGTCCAGTATTAAGCGAGATCGCTGTGGTTGGCAGCGGCGAAAAAAGCTACAATGTAAGTTAATAGGGCAATTGTAAAGCTTGTATCTACCTTCGCAAAAGTGCTCGTTTTGCCGCTGACAGGCTCAGATTAATATTCTAAGTGTCTGACAACATTATGGAAAGGATTTCTAAGGAGGTCGACCTTTCTGTTAAAGACTAAGATCCTTTTTTTAAACATGAAAACATCCGTGAATTTGCCTTAGCTAAACCCACCAGACTCCATGTAAATGTTTATTTACATAAACATGTAAATAAACATCATCAAACAAATCATTTTAGCATTGTAAAATACACTTCATTCTAAATCAACAGAAACAAAATAAAACTATGAAAAGCCAATTTGGGTCATCTTTCCACTTTTCCAACCAGCACAACACGAGCACGATTCAGAAAATGTCACGATTCGATTCAATATCGATTTTCAGGCTCAAGATTCGATTCAAAAATCGATTTTTGATTCAAAAACGATTCTCGATTCAAAAAACGATTCACAGTATGTAAATGTAGTTACTTTTCCCATGTGACTGCAGTAGATATTAAAAAATATGAATCGATTTTTGGTATTCTATGAATCGATTTTGAATCGGTAGAGCTTGAATCGCGATTCGAATGTGAATCGATTTTTTTTTTTTGCACACCCCCAATCACAACTCTTGTTTTGGTTAATTTTGCCTTATTTTTGAGTAAAATGTTGGTTCCATTAGGGCTGCACGATATGAGGAAAATATAAGATATGCGATAACGTTGTTGAATATCGCGATAAAGATAGTACTTGCGATAAATAAACATACTACAATGTACTCAGTTCTGCATTTCTGCTGCTTTTAGTATTCTCATAAAATACAACAAATTGCTTGTTGAATTTAAAACATTTCTATCATTCTTTTATTGAACAAACTGAACATTGAAAATAAAAAGCACCACTAAAACAGAATATGTTACATTTTAATGTGCAGTTTTCTACTGATATTTTCTTTTTACTAACACAAAAAACCCATGAGTGTCTATATATCTATATGTCGCAGCCTTTCGCGATGTGTTTATTGCGGCAGCTGATACTGCGATGGCGATGAAGAAACGATATATTGTGCAGCCCTAGTTCCAATAATTTAAATCCTTAATACCTGTTATCACTGACTACAAGTCTAGTTGGTATTATACTAGCTTGTTTCGTAGTAGTTTGCTTGGGTTTTTGTCTGTTCAGACACAAAGGGTAGGGTGGTACAGTGCATCGAGATGCACCAATAACAAGAGGTTGTTGAGGTCAGGGTTGTAGTAAAAGACAGCAGTAATGTAAGAATGATCATTTATGGGAAACAGCATGAATCAACGGAACTATCCTCCTTTAGTTTTGGTAACAGCTCCGTCAATTTTCATAAACTTTTAGGCCTACATTTACAGTCCATGGCGTTTTATCAGCAACATCACAGTTACAGTATGTATCGTTAACCATGCCTAGATCTGCGCAGTATAACCTTATAGGTAAGCACTGCTTTTCTGTTTAAGTTTAGACATTTTAACCTGCAACCGCTGTAGATACGGACACCACCAACTCACCGGAACCTCCACTGACTGCATACGGAGGTCGCAGACTGGTGGGATGGCCTTGGGTCGTGTTGCCAGGTAGTAGGTTGTAGCAGCAGCCACGGCCCCCGCGCTGATCAACACCGGGGTGGAGACACTCCTGATGTACTGGCTGACATCATTCAGATCTGGCAACTTCAGCTTCTTCAAGATCTCCTGGCTCATCATGATGCTGCTGATGAGGGGGGGGGGAGTGTGTGTTTGTGGAAAGTGTACCGGTTTGTTAGTTTGAATGTGTATGTGTAAGTGTGTGTCTTTGTGTGTATGTGTGTGTGTGTGTGTGTGTGTGTGTGTGTGTGTGTGTGTGCAAGATGAATGACGGGCTGGGTGTGTTTGATAACACTGAGCACTCACAGCTGGCCCTGAGGTGAGGTAAGAGTGTGCGTGGAGAGAAGCTGGCCACGAGGGGACCTAAAGAGAGGAAAGACGAGACTGGTCATTCATTCGTTATCACTTTGAGTATTTTTGATCCGTCATTTAACATTTATTGCGCCCCCCTTGCAAAATTATATATAAAAATATATAACATGGATCTAATCGTTTTTTTAGACATTTTAATGCGGAAAAGTTACATTTACTGTATCTTTAAAGGAACCTCCAGAAATTGAAATGGCCAACCTCAGCCAATAAATCCATTGTGTACAGTGCAAGCTATAGATTTTTTTTTTTTTTTTTTTTAACAAAAATGTGCCCTTGTAGGTTAGTGTGTAACTTCTGACAACCTCAAGATTGAGTCTAGGCCAAATCTGTGGTTTGGCATGCAATCCGATACATACACTTGGCAGGTGCGGGGAGCCATGGCAGGCCTGTTATTGAGTGGAGCAATACAACAGACACCCAGGGTCACACAATATATACGTTTAGGCTAATAGCTTTTTAGTTCTGGGACTACATCCATACTAATTGTGTTTAAAAATGCATATCTTTCGCTAGGTTTACGCCTCGTGTCCACATTACTCAAGCATTTCCGAGCCCCTAAAACGAAAACATTTGGATACGCCGCTGACCCGGTTTGAAAACTTTAAAAAAAAAAAACACGTAAAAAGCGGAGACCTTTGGAAACGACGCAGACACCCATGTCAGTCTTAAGGCCCAGACACACAGAGCCGACGGCCAAACGTCGGCAGAAAAGGCAGTTGGGCTGATCAGTCTCCCCAAATTGGTCAAAAAAGTGCCTCGGAACACAGCAAAGCGACGAGACGTAATACGTCTCCATAACAGCAGGCGGCGCTAATCTGTATTGTCGCCCGAAAATTAAAACCGGCAGCTGATTGGACGAACGCGTCACGTGGGTCTGGTTTCTCCGGAAATTCAAAGACAGACTGTCATGGCGGCTTGTTCAGAATACGATCTCATATTGTACTAAAATAGTTCACCGAAACGTGTTTCTGAAAACATTTTAAGAGAGAAATAGGCCATGCAGTTGCTGAATCTGTCTTCATTTCAGATCAACAAAGGTCAGTTTAAAAGATTTTCGTCAGATTTTGAGAGACTCTAGTCACGCTCATTCCGCTCCACGTCTCCGGGTTAGCACTCTACCAATCAGATGGGTCATTAGAGTCCGACTGCCGGCAGTGCCCGCCCCACTGATTATACATGTCAAATCGGCCAAAATGAAGGACAACGGCCCCTCGGACGGACGACGGCACGGAACACACCGAACAGACTCGTCGCTGACCTCGCCAGACTGTCCGACGGCCCATTATCGGCTCTGTGTGTCCGGGCCTTTAAATGTTAGGTAGGCTTACATATCTTTCAATAACAGTTCCACCTTATCGTCGGCCTAAGCAAATAAATCCCTGGTCTTACTTTTCTTAAGTATTTTCTGTATTATACTTATACGTCCATGATTTTCAACTGCAGAGTAACGTCAGACAATCTGCTTCCTGCGAATGGTCATATACGTTGTCAGACGTGTTATCATGTCATCACGTTTTTGTTTCAAAACGCCGTTTAAACAGAACTATCTGTGTACCAATGCATTATTCTTTTCAGACATTAGGCTACTTGACACAAAAAGCATTTGTGCAGTTTTCGAAATTATGAATCCATTGCTCACTCCACGTCAACCGCCAGCAAAGTTATTTTTCTCTCTACGGTCTACTCTCAAGTACAGAGCCCTCAAACACTTTGTTCTGCTGCTACTACTACTGTAGAATAATGACAGGGGCTCGTATTGCAGTATAATTAGATCACATGTCATATATTTAACAGATTCTCGGAGGACACGTTCCCATGGTATGTGTTTGTGTTTAACAGGTGGGGAAGAAGGTTCTCTCTCACACACACACACACACACACACACACACACACACACACACACACACACACACAAAGTGACAGGCTAGAAGAGCTGTTAACCCTAACCCCTAACCCTAATAAACAGATTATAAACAGAGTCCGAGGTCTTTAGGTGACAACTGGGACAGGTCCAGCTCCATGTGAAGGCAATGACCTTAGGCCCAGATTCCAAGTAAACAATACAAATGGAAGAACAACACTGATCACATCAAGACCAAGTTGCACTGACAGCCTTGCAACGCTTAGAAAATCAAATCAATCGGTCGTCCATTAGCAAACAGATCCGACAGCCACAAGGGAGCATGATGACTGCATGTGAGAAGCATTGTAGGATCACTTAAGACCCTCACAAGCCTTCTGTGTCTACACTGTAAATTGTTAGCAATGATATGGCTTCATTAAGTGAGGATTTTTGGTGCTTCAGTCTTATTTGTCTAGTGGTTACACATCATATAGCCTAACATCTGTGAGACATTTTTGCATTTTCTTTTAATAATTCATCTTTTCTTCCCATTTCAATATGGATTACATTTTAATTATTGGTATTAAAATGAGCCTATGTCGCTTGTGCATAACAGCGGCCACTGTGGACACAAGTGACAATTAGTGGATAATGGTAAATACTAAAATGTAGAGTAACAGTAGAACAAGTAGAGAGTCATATCATTAGTTAACCGACTAATGTCAGTTTCAAAGCTATAACACTTGCTAACACTACCGAACATTAGCCACACCATAAGCTACTGGTCGTACCGGCCAATTAAGACTGGAGCAGCAAAACCCACTGATGTTTTTGCTATTAAATTACAATTTCCACATGTGAAGGGAAGATTGTGTTATTACTTCTTTCAAAAGTTGAAAAGTCCCGCTTTAAGTTCTTCCTTTTTTTTTTTCATACTGCGCTCTTTGTGATCATAATATAGGTAGACTCCCGATAAAATACTCCTTTCTAGTTTCTAATGCCTCAAGTGTGGGGATTGCTTTCAATTCACTTTGAAACGGTTGCAAGTAAAATCAAACCATACCTTACATACAACTCATAGGCGCTGTGTTTCACGGCACAGAAACACAAATCCACTCCTCTACAGTCACTGAGAGACCTCAATGATAACTAGCAAGTTTACCATAAATACGCCTCAAAGGTTACGGACAAGTAACTGCGCCACCTCTAAGCTGGAAAAAACCTGTATAAGACTATGCCTGGTGTCTGTAGGCTTCAATAACAACACAGACAGATGGCAAGACGACCACGTTGTTTCCGTCTTCTACAAGCACAACGCAGAGCTATTTACATGCCAGCGTACCACTTTATCCCTATTGAACGTCTTCCCCACTCACCTGTAACCGCAAGCAGCCACGTGAGAGACAGTGGCTTTCCCTTTTTCAGCTCAACATCCAGCGACAGCGACCCTGGGAAAGCTGCTGTTACTGCTGCTACAGCAACCGGCACACTCTGCTCTCACGGGGAGGAGGAGGAGGAAACTGGGATGTACTACTGGCACCAAACCCTGACTCTGCACAGGCACAGATTCTGTTCCAAGGTGATGTGTAACCTCAGCTAATCTACCAATCAAAGGTCATACTGGCTCCAGGAGGGGGCTCTGGTTGGCTGATTGGGGCAAGACGGTCGATCTGATTGACTCAAAGACTGAATGTTCACAACAATGAACTTATCCATAGACAAGATCAATGAGAGATAGTAACAGTTGGGAGACCAAATCATTGAGTTGGGGATTTTTCTGATTTGCCGTTACAAATACAGTCAAATTAATTGCATCTTTTATACCACAATACTGCATTGTGCATCAACACACCCTGTTTATCTTACTCGACTGCGTCATCTGTCTCACTGTAGCACAATGAATAGAAATGTGACTTCCCTAACTAAGTGTCTTGCAAAAGCTAACACCGTAGAAGCAGTTGCTTGGTCCCGTCACCTTTCCCCCAGTGACCTGCGACCCTGGTGCGGGAAGCTGACATGATTAGAGAAAGTGAGATAAAAGCTGATCAAAAGGAAAAATTGCACAATAGCGAGGAAGCTGTTCTGCTAATGTATCGAGTTGTGGCATATGCTGTCGTTTCTTACATACTGGGTCTGTGTTTGGAGTCCATTAATTAGCCTAATTGTTTGATCCTTAAAATGTCCCGAAATAAACTCAATACATAGTTTTATTATTTTTTTGTTTGTTTTAAAAGCAAAATAGCACCACACTTCCACTGTAGCATAATGAGGGTCCCGACATGGTCCCGACAGTTTATTAAAAAGATAAGTTTATAAAGTCAGTACCATTCACGTATACAGGCAGGAGCCATCTTGGGAAAACACGACCGGTCGAACCACGAATGCCGTGCAACCAGTAACCAGTAACATAGCTCAAGCACATTACGCTACCGTGGAAGTCTGGTGCTAGTTTGAGCCTTGTTAGTGGTATAGAAATAGCAATTTATTTTTACTTTACCAGTGCCCCGACTACTAGCGTTACAAGCTAATTAGCGGTTTGCGCTAAAACTGGTCACATTCCATTAGCATGAAAACATATCCCCGAGAACGGTCGACTCGGTTCATTTTGCGCCGGAATTGTCCTTTAAGCGGGATTTATGGTTCTGCGTGGGGCTCTACGCAGAGCTTACGCTGTAGCCCACGTATAGGTCAGTGTTGGGGAAGTTACTTTTAAAAAGTAGTATTTGCTCGTTACTCGTTACTTCTTAAAAAAGTAATCCGTTAATTTACTTAGTTACCCCCTATGGAAAGTAACTTTTTACTTTACTCGTTACTTTCACGTTACTTTTAAAAGCGGGCGTCTCTGACAGAGATTGAAGTTAATTATACAAAAACTATCTTTGACCATAAATCCCATCTCTGGTTTATCAGTGAAGTGTCTGAACTCCACTGCAGACTGGATTCTCTACTCACAGAGTGACGGCTGATTCATTATGAACGAGTCCAGCGCGGGTTGAAGGGACATCAGCAGGTCATCACGTTACACGGTGTTAGTGTATACTATGTAATGTCTGTATCGACTTGTACCGGTCGCGCAGCCACGATGGTCCGTGCATTGTCGTAGACACATGCAGCCTCTTTTCTGGAAATCCTTGCGTGTCCGTGCAACCGACACAAGTCCACAGCGGTCCGCTGCGTGTATGTATGAGGCCATCTTCACCGCATCCATCTGTGAGGTTGTCAGCTTTGTGTCTGCCTGGCTCAGAGCGCCGTCTAGCAAAAAGACACAAAGCTTAAAACGCTCTCAAAAGTTAGCTTTGGCTGCTAACTCGCTTGCCATGATTGCTCTGCTACCAGCCTCTGTCACGTCCCGTGTGGAGCTTGTGAGCGTGCAGCTGAGAAGGCGGTGTCGCCGTCAAATCTGTCCCTGGGAAAAGTAACGTTGCGCCGAATTGAAAAAAGAACTACGTTTCGTTACCAAATTTTCAGTAGTAGCGCGTTACACTACTTTTTACACAGAAAAGTAGTTACGTTACAGTACCGAGTTACTGTAACGCGTTACTTTGTAACTTTGTAACGCGTTACACCCAACGCTGGTGCTGGTGTCTACGTCGTTCTAGCGTATCTCTTTAAGGGAATAGCAGGTCCAGCATGTGTGTATGCTGGGGAGTGTGTGGTAGAACTAGTCAGAGAGTGATGGGGATTAGCTTCAGAGCGAGTACCGACTCTGGAGGCGTAGACAGAAAAACAAAAGTGTCTCTCATGAGTGAGAGACACAAATGAAATGAGTAGGGGGAAATGCAATGCTACCAAGCCACGGCCTAGCGGACCAATCGTGTTGTTGTGGTCTGCGTCGCCTCGACGTGTAGTTAAATCTTTTTAGGAGGTGCACAGGCTACGGCGTAGGGTCCGTGTCTACACGTACCTACGTATGTGGATTTAACGCAGGACCATACATTGGGCTTTCTGTGAAATAGCCACATACAACGGGCGAATACAGGTGCAGCAGCCATAGGCAATATAAAAATAAGTGTTTTTTGAACATTAAAGCATGTAAACATGTTTTAGTAGAAACACAAAATACAAGTATGAACCTGAAAATGCTATATAATAATAGGTCCCATTAAGTAGCCACGCCTCCTTCATTTGAATATTAAAAAATGGAAATAAATAGAGGGAAATAATTAAGTTCATAAGTGACATTATGAACTGAAAGTCCCTTGAAATATATAAATGTGGACTTATGACAAAAAAGTCAGGAGAGATAAATAAAAGTAGTGATCTGAAAAATGTCCTTTTAAAAAAACCAAAAAAACAATATATGGACCTATATTGACTAATTTATATACTTATATTTACATGTATTCATATATATATATATATATATCCTTGTTTATTTCAGGATGTATTTAATAGGCACATATATTTATTTTATATTGAATAAAATGGGATTCCATAAAAGGAACTCTCTGAAATGACCTGTGATTGACCAAAGTCTCCCTCAGGAAGGATCTATCTAAATCCTGGAAACAGAGCCAAGAGGAGGAGCAGAAGTCTAGTTTCCTCTCAGACCACTTGAATTACAACATGCTGAAACATTAGTTTTTGCCCAATGACGCCACAATAAAGTGCCAACCAAGTACAATTCTGAAGTACTTATATTTTACTTGAGATATTCTATTTTATGCTACTTTATACAAAACTTGCTCAGGTGTGCGGACTCAGTAACTCCATGCTACACATTTCCATGTACACCATGGTGAAGAACTGGAGGTCAAGAAAGCTTATAACCCCATCGTGTCCCAGATATGTTTTATAGGAACACCCAACACACATCTTATATTAGGATTGTTGCTAATATAACTGCAAGTAAAATATTATTTAGTTACTGCATAATTGGTGTGTCCATATATTTTATAGATGCATGACTTTCTGCATGCCTGTGGTTTTTGTAAAGCACTTGATCAGCTTTTTTTGTAGCGGATAGTCCACCTACGCTTATCCCGCCTGAGCACACCGGCGTGCATAATGAGCCCCGCCGCCAGAGAGAGATAACGGAGAGTAGAGCTGGATGGAGGAGATGCATACCAAGAAACCAATGAAAGTAGGGTGGGTTCATGGATCTCAGCCAATCAGAGACAAGTCACCTTTCACCTCAAAACCTGCAGTGTGCCACTCATAGTGCCACTAGATCCCCGTAGTCATATTTTAGTGTTCACCTGCCTAATGTATGCAATGCATTAATACTGTTTTTACAGAATAACATTATTATTACATATTTACTACATACTATACACATAAACAAACGCACACACAAGCCAGCCACCCTAAGGCAGGTCTACGCAAAACCGGTCGTAATCTAGCTCTTATATCTCTATATCACTACCGTTGGACTTTGAACTTAACCACCCTCAATGCTCCATTTAACTTGATTGAACATTGAACACTGTAGGCCGACTAGTGTGTAACCCTTGGAACACAAAACGTCCACTATTCATTCTCCCCCTCTGCCAACGTTTACCCCAGCGTAGCCTTAGAACCGTTACAAAGGGAAATACATGTAAAACTCCATTTAAGTGTTTGAAAAGGGAAGGCACTCGTACAGAATCATTTCAATTTGTCTGAAGTCTCTTTGACGTAACGTTATAACCATTCAACTATTAGCGAACTACTAAACTACAACCATGCAACTGGTTAACGGAGCACACTCCGTAATGTAACGTTAACGTAGTGAAAGAAGACTGTGGGTACGAGTAATTACTGTGCACAGTATTTAACATTTTTTAATTATTTTAACGCCGAATTAAAAGAAACGCAATGGACAAAACAATTAAGAAAATGTCGTAGGTTTTTCTGTCATGCGTAACGTTATTCATGTTTTCCCACTAACAAGACACATTTTAAACTGACAATCTTTCAATACCACTGCATGTAATTCATATGCTACATTTGTACATTTTTGCTAACATGTGGTATAACGACTAAACAATTATTTTGGGTCAATATTATTAAACCAACTAGCTTGTGTGTAAGTATTTCCCACCATCCATGCTTCCCACCTGTTAGCAGCAGATGTCCCCGTCTTCTTGTTGCTGACCACGCGCTCAATTGTAGTATTAAAAACTATAACTTCCGGACAAAGGTTTCAAAATAAAACCTTCTATAGTTACACAACTTTCTTATGAGTAAAATATATAAAGAAAATATAAACATTAAAATAGTGTAAGTGCATAACACGTTTTATAATGAAGATTCTGAAGTAACCTTATAAAGAACTTTAGTCTTCCCAGATTGTCTTTGGATGTTTGTTTTTTTCACCTCTATTTTGAAGGCAACTGCTCGATTTCCGGTCATAATATAAGCGCAGGGCACGAAAGAAGGTGATGATAGTACAATGTTGTGAGTGGCTTGGCTTTGCTCCACTCTCAATTGATCAGACACTGATTGCCTCATTGTGGTCTAAATTTAATTATAGCTCAAGCTGAAAAGTATACACGAACTTCACCTATTCCTTAATGTACGACTGCATGACATCATACAATTGATGTTGTACAATCAGCAAATTGAGGACACAATTTTCATCTGGTCTGCACTTCCACCAGCTATATCTCACAAGCCCTGTCAGAGTCTAGTCAGTGTGGTTATAACTTAACAGTATATGTGAATATATATATATATATATATATATTTAAAGTGTTTCCTCGCCACTGTCACACCAAATGCGTGCTCTTGAGGGAATTGTTGGGTCTCTGTAAATTATAGTTTGGTCTAGACCTACTCTAACCAAAGGGGTATTATAACGTTGCTCTAACTGAAAAGTCTGTTATGATTTGACACTATAAATAAAAATTCAAGTCAATAAGCTGTTTCATGTTTGCCTCTTGAGAGTCTGTCACTGATTTGGAGTTGCTGAGTTACTAGCAGTGTTGGGAACGTTACTTTAAAAAAGTAATTAGTTATAGTTACTCACTACTTGTTCCAAAAAGTAACTGAGTTAGTAACTGAATTACTCTATAATAAAAGTAACTCGTTACCAGGGAAAGTAACTATTTGCTTTCTAAAAAAGTTGCTATATGTCAAAGAATTTTTTTGAGCAGTTTTTTTGTTGTGAGGCAGAAAGATCTAGCTTTTGCTGCTTGGAGGACTTTGCTCCGAGTCCTTCTTTGCTAGTGGATGGCGAGCTATCGTCTGTGTTGGAGGTATCGGTGTTTTTGGCCACTAGCTTTGTAGATGCGTATGTCGTTCTGAGATATGCTTCATTAAATTAGAGCTGCTTACAACGGATGTCGACAAAGTCTTCACTCCTGGACATAATGTACACATTACATGCACGTTCTTTCCTTTGACCACAATGAATTTGAAGTATATCTCCACCTTGAAAATGCCAACTTTTCATCAGATTGCTCCTGACTCGCCAAGACAGTTTATTCAATCAATGCATAGTAACACACCGCATTTAACGTCCAGTAACGTTAACGGCGTTGTAACGATGGGAAAAGTAATTTGTTAGATTACCCCGTTACTGAAAAAATAACGTCGTTACCTTTTAAAAACAGCGTTATTCCAAACACTGGTTACTAGTAATATCTAACCTGGAGTGCTCTGGGCTCCGCACACTCCTTCATAATTTGAAAAGTGCATGAATCGCTTGGCAGGCACATTTAACTTCTGCTTCTTCAGTGTAACGCTTAATACCTACATCTGTTGGATGACAGCCGTAACAGCTGTTTCCCTGACTGCTGATGTGAATTGTGGATAGGGCTGGGAATCGTTCAAAAACAATTTGTACCGATATTGTACCGATACAAATATCGTGACTTCGATACCGGTTCCTGAACGATCCCAATTTAATAAAATCAATTTGAACATAAAGAAATTAAAACATTACGACACAAATCTTTATTTTTATTTTTCAGCTCCTACTATGTGCAAATCGTAGAGTTTTTTTTCCTGCGTGTCTCTACGACAGCCAATCAGCAGCATTATTAGATATTGGTAGAAGCATGCTGCGTGCTTATTGGCCCACTGACGCTGATGAGATTCGCTCCTGGGTATTAAAATTTGGTATTGAATGACGAGGCATTTTTTGACATAAACGGGACATGTAAACCCTTTAATTGTTAAACGACATAAGTAATAAGAACACGCATAACTTTGAAATGATTAATGAATAATCATTCACATGCAAATAAACCCCTCAATTACTCTTTGTATTTATTTCCCCCATATGTACATTTTCATAATTACTGTGTCTAACAGCAGCACAGTGAATTAAGACTGATACAAATCTACAGCTGTCGTAGAAAAAGAAAAGTAAACCACATCATAACACTTCATCTTTGACCTCTTTCTTGGAGCCACATTAAGAGTTGTGCAGGTGAGTGCATCCACCTCCTTCTGTAGTCCTAAATTGCTTGGAACAGTGTGCAATTCACATTTAAATAGGACTGTCAGTTGTGTGACTATGTGGAAGAACAATATGTTGCGACAACTGAAATCGATCTAATGTAAAGCTGTAGCTCAAAAGAAATGCGCACATGGGGAGCCTGGATAGCTCACCTGGTAGAGCGTGCACCCCATGTACAAAGGCTCAGTCCTTGTCGCAGCGGCTGCAGGTTCGACTCCGACCTGCAGCTCTTTGCTGCATGTCATTCCCCCTCTCTCTCTCCCCTTTCACAACTTCAGCTGTCCTATATAATAAATGTCCAAAATATTATCTTAAAAAAAAAAAATAAAATGAGCACATGAACAACAAGTGCGTGTGCAGTGGAACAATAAAAATACTGGTTTTTTTTACAGACCAGTGATGAATATATATATATATACAAATCAGAGCTCTTGTGAATCAGCGTTTGTACCACAATAGACAGAACTAACAAAGTAACCGTAAAGTTGTTATGTTGTTAATTTATAGTGGAATGAGATAGATGTGCTGATAAATACTAGTATGTCACAATATTATGTAGAGAACATAGAACTTAACACATTTAAAACCTTTAAAACTAAAAAATTAAACTGTGAAGGAATACTTTTTCAAATACTTCATGTATTTGACGGCTGCTTTCGAAAATGTCCTTAAACACATTTTGCAGATCAATGTCAATGTCATGTAATTTGGAAGTGGACAACATATCTTTATAACCAGTGCAAGAAGAGGATTAGATTTAGTCCGATATATGTAAATATATATATTTTTGTTTTTCCCTCACCTGGTTTTTATTTCTTTTCTTTCTCATTTCTCACACATTTGTGAGTCCTTTGGTCTTCCCGTTGCTTTTCTGAGTTAGTGTACAGTCTGTACTTGGATCTTAAAAGAGCGAAGCGCTGAGACTCTTGGGGGGGTAGGGGGGGGGGGTCAGCTGGGGCAGAAGGAGCAGTGGAGCCCCTGTGTCAAGTCAGTGACGGCACCCTCTCTCACTAGTTTTTGCAGGAGTTCCGTCTCTCTGTCCACGTTGTGGGTAGTCTCCTTCAGCATGGCCGTTATGCGCAGGTGGTCATAGTAGTGCAGTGGCGCCCCCTGTCGTGACAGGTTGTAGCTGAAGCCCGCCAGGCTCACCTCGTCACACAGCACACTGGCTAAGTTCAGTGCAGACATACCTATGGTAGGTACATTCTGATAAAAAAAAGAAAAGAAGAAAAAAGAAAAACAAAGAAAAACATTATTGTCGTCATTTTGTTTATTCGGTACTTCTTTCCCATTCTTGACTGTTCTGAACAGAAAACCGCCAGTAATAGTCTTACTTTCTGAAATCGTTCAGAAAATGTTGTTTCTTGTGTTTTATTACATTCCTGTAATAAAACAGGTCAAATTTAGAAAAAGGTGATACAACCACAATGTAACAAAGGCCATTGTATACACACGGTGTTGATCAGTTAAAAATACGCAAGTCATTCCCGCTGAGCATGGTTTATGCTAAACCTCAAGAGACAAATAGATTGATGATTGATCTTAATGTCATTCTTTTCATCCAATAATGAGCTTGGCCTTTAAATCTTCAACATGAATACAGAAGCTGTGAAGCAGGGAAGGGAATGTGACACATATGAGTTTTTAATTATAATGAGGACTACAAATGGTTATGCTGGTTTTGATTAGGGTCATAACTGCAAGATCCAAAACCAGAGGGAACAAACTGTAGCAGGTTGGACGGTTTTAGAATTAAGAAGGGTGCCATTCAGAGTCACAAACAATAAGGATAAAATAGAACGAACAAAAAAAGCTTTGTCGAACCACCAAAAACAATTGAGCAAATAATATATACGTCACCAAAAACCAGCACCGCAAATACAAATAGACACACACTTAAATCCCATTTCAATATGTGTATCAATCAAGCAAAGCAAAGCAATGTTGGTAGGTATGTGTGTTTTGATATTCTCTTTAATAAATGTTTTTTTTAATTATTTTGAACTGCTCTTTACTGTTGTAGAGCGTAAAGTGTAAAGTGTGTTGAATTGCCTTGTTGCTGAAATGTGCTATATAAATAAAGATGGCTTGCCGAAAGCTTAGTTCGATCGATTTTCGAAATTGTGACACCCCTACCCCCCTAGACACTGTTAACGTTTAAAAAGACAGAATGTAGTCTGTAGTTATTTATTTTGAATTCAAATCATTTAAAAAAAAAACAACTACAATACATTAAAGGGTTGACAGAATGCAAAACCGAGTTTACCTTGTCATAGTTGAATTACGACAGTTTGGTGGGTAAAAAGGACATACAGAGAACCTCAAAGTCCCATTTCCTCTTTCACCTCTTTCCTATGCAAAGCTCACAATTTGAAACTGCTGCTGAAAACAGGCTCGTCAGACTGTGTGGAGCTCCTCGTCTTACCAAATTTGCAATTAGCCAATTTTTGTAAAACGGCCCATATTTGAGCTTTATATAGTTGATTTTTCGCATAAAAAAGTCTCAGAAGTGAATTTAGTAACGAAATAGCAGACGAACAATGTATAACATTGCAGTGTCTGAAATATGAGACCTGCTGTCTCTTCTCCACTGTATGTGTATGTGCTTCGCTCAACCAATCAGCGTGCAGCTCATCTAAATATTCATGAGCATACCATATGTGGAAGAAAAGCTCTCGTTCCAAATAGAGCCATTCCACAGGGATGCATTACGCCCCATAGAATAGGGTGACCAGACGTCCCCGCTTTCTGGGGACAGTCCCCACTTTCGGTGACCTGTCCCCGGCTGGAGCTGTCCCCGGAAATGTCCCCGGTTTTCACTGTGACTGACAGACCCGAAATTGGAATAAAAGAAAGAAAACATTGACCAAACGCCCACCCTAAACGTGCATGTGCCTATATTTTATAATGCTAAAATTACTGTTTATTTACATGGAGTCTGGTGGGTTTAGCGAACTTTTTATGTTTAAAAAAAGGATCTTACTCTTTAACAGAAAGGTCGACCTCCTTAGAAATCCTTTCCATAATGTTGTTGGACACTTAAAATACTAATTTGAGCCTGTCAGTGGCAAAACGAGCACTTTTATGAACGTAAATACAAGCTGGACATTGTCCTATTGACTTACATTGTAGCTTGTTTCACCGTTTCCGACTGCAGCGATCTCGTTTAAAACTGGACCAATGTCAAAGGAAAATATTTCCCCAGCGTGAAGCAATAAAGCAAAAGCTGTCAGATAAATGTAGTGCAGTAAACATTACAATATTTCCCTCTGAGGTGTAGTGGAGTACAAGTATGAAGTAGCAGCAGGGGCGATTCTAGGATCAGACCTTTAGGGGGGCTCAGCCCCTAATGAGAATGTGACACGGATATAGTGCATGCAAAAGTGTTAATCTGCGCCATGAAATGACCAACTTCTTCACAACCGCACTCCTGCTCTCCCTCTGACAGATAGAGACTCAGCCAAAGGCGTGAGTCTGGCACAACCACCTCAACCAGAATCTAAGCTTTCCAATGATATTAGCGCCAGTTGCTGTGACAAATGGTTTGCGAGAAAATTAACATTGAACTTACATGAAATGTTATCATATTTGTATTCTGCATACATCTCTGCACACCCATTACTCTCTGTGAAATATCTCACAAACTCTTCACTCAACACATGCATCGGTACAACAAGCGGTTCCCGGGTAATCTGGTTTTGAAATTGCAACAAAATTTCTACATGGTCTCCAACTTTGGGCCAAAATTATAATGTATTCTCATGTAAATTATTTATGTCAGCACAGCCATTTTTGTAAATTGCTTAGCCAGTGTATCCCACCATAATGGTTACTATATTGCCAGATTCCAGACAATCCCACTTACTGATATATATCCCACTTACAAATATGAATATATATTTCTACTGCTATGCTTCCTAGTGACATTAATGCAAAAATATTAAGAAAAAACTGTTCCACCTGTGTGTGTGCATGGTTACAATTCTGAAGTGCAAAATAGTTCAGGCTACAGCACAAGTATTTCCATCCATAGATAAGAATAATCAAGTCTAACCTCTGAATTTCTTTTCAAAGTGCACCAGATTGATGCATTTAAACGTTAAAATAGACAACATTTTCTTACAGGGGAGCATGCCCATGGACCCCCCTAGGGGGCCCTGGGGCAGTGTCCCCGTTTTAAGTTTACAAAGATAAAAACATTACCTGTTTGGGAGTATTTACGCTTCTGAGCTGAAATTGTCCCCGGATTTTGTCTCAGAAATCTGGTCACCTTACCATAGAATAGCACCTGGGCCATTTTCAGCCCAACCAATGTTACATACCCTATTAGGAGACCTTAAGGAACAGTGTGAAATACCCTATATAATCATTCTATCACCCCTTTAAGAAATTCAAAAATGGGGTTGAAATTATGACTCTTGAATATATCCAGCTATTAACGGATGCATAGAGATATCAAAGCTATAGTGCGTAGTTTCTGTCTCCCCCCCCATGAGGAATTCTAAGTAATGACAACAACACTGCTGTTGCGTCCACATGACGCAAGCCTTTCAGGACTTCGTGCACCGCCCCCAACCCTCCATTTCCCCAGTGTGGGATTACTAAAGTCTATCTTATCTTATCTTGTTGCACGATCCAAATTTTCTTCAAAACTTGCCATTTTCAGCGTGTAGCTTGCTAGCTTGAAGTTTGTTGTTGTTTCCCGAAGCGAACAGAGTTAGACAACAGCAACACACAGACAGAGCGGAAGGCAATGCACATCCGGCGCATATTCATCCAGAACAGTGGTAATGTAGGACAATAGTTAGTAGACAAACGGTTCATTTACCAGGACATCCGGATGTCCCTCACTTTCCGCGTTCTTTATGTTTACTTTAATCGTCGCATCGAGCAACATTAACCGCAACCTCTGAGCAACGTTACACACTGGTAAGAGCAAATTATGCTTGACCAAGTATCCACGTATTTACAATGTAAATAGCTCTTAAATAGCACCTTACTGTATTCACACACTGCGTCCAGAGCTTAGCGCCGTCCAAGATGATTGTGATTGGTTTAAAGAAATGCAAACAACCCCTGACCGTTTTTTCTCGTATCCAGGAATGTATGCTCCTGTTGCCAGACCTTCCGCCGCAGCGCGGTGGAGATAGGTCTGGCAATGCAAGACTATGTAGGACACAACATTTTGATGGGTTTTCAATTAGGATGCCACAAATGTGTCCAAATAATTTTCCAACATATAACAATATGCAAGTGGGAACGACTGTATTTTCTAAGTTTGCATTGGGTTGATTCTATAGTCACTTTATCATCACTACTAGAACAGACATTAGAACAGCACATTACAACAGATTTATTCCCTAGTATTGGAAGAGTCTATTACCTGGTCGTTTCCCAACAGGCGTTTTCGGGGTGGAGGGTATTTCAGCAGGTCCAAAGCAGTCTCTCTGATGATTTCTGGGTTTAGAAGTCTGAACCTGTGGGGCTCAAGAGGGATTTGATCTGGAACCTTCTGCCAGAAGAAGAGCCAGTCCCACAGAGGCTGCAACACAAAGCACAGATGTGTTCTGACTCTGATCTTAAACAGTGCAAGCTTTAAAAAAGAAGAAAAGAAAGAGAAAGAAAAAAAGAAAGAAAAAAGTATATTTATGCATTTTAAAGGTCCTGATACAAAAATTTTTTCTCAACAGGGATGGCAATGCCACATAAGAGCCACTAGATAGCAGAAGGGTACTTTGGTAACAAGGGTTTGTGCTCCTCAGAATTTACGAGGTGCAATTGAATTAGGGCTGAACGATTTTTGAAAATAATCTAATTGCGATTTTTTTTCCCAAATATTGTGATTGCGATTCGATTATTTTTTAAGCTGTTTGTCTTCTGTATTATTCAACAGACAAACAATAAATCATTTTATAGTATGAACAACACACAATTACACACTAGACAGTTAAAGTAAAAATATAGTATATACATACACACACACACACACACACACACACACACACACACAACAGTGTATTTTTTTTTTTACAGTGCACAGAGAGGAGCTGCCTCCAGCCCCTCCCCCTCGTGAAGTTGCGTGCTGCCGAGTGCAGAGAGGCTATCGTTGCGTTAGCTAGTTGCTGGTGTTCTTGCCATGGGATTAACTGTACTAATAAAACTGTTGAAACACCGCGGCCACGCTGCTGTGAAAGCTCCCCGAACGTCATTTATCAGAGTCTGGTTGTTACCCCTCTCAGTGGCAGCTCCTCCACTCCATATCTTTATAACGGAGCTAACCGCTAACCGGAGCTAACGCTAATCAGAGCTAGCTAATAGTTGCCAACCGAGCCTTCAGTTCTGCGTGTCTGTATCCATTAACTGCACGTATGGACTCGAACCAGAATAAAACCCTTCATTTTACTACACATGACCCGCAGTGGAGACAGAGGAAGCGCTGCCACTGGCAGTGCACTCAGTGGTTCCTCTAAATTGTTCTTGTTTTTCTCATTTTTCTAAACAGATTTCAAATGATATTGTTGAATATCATGATTTTATGTTTTATATTGTTGAACTAATTTGAATTCCTAATGTACCAGTAATTCAATGCAACTTACAAATGCAAAACAACTGCTTTGAGATGTTTGACATCAACTTTCTTTTCGTTTTTGTCCGATTCATTTATCCATGATTTGATGACAAACTCAAATGTTTTGCTTGATATCTTATCAAGGGAAAACCTCTCGACTTCTCTCTCTCTCTCGAGATATATATATATATATATTAGGGCTGTCAATCGATTAAAAAAATTAATCTAATTAATTACAGACTGTGATTAATTTATCGAAATTAATCGCATACATAATTAACAGTGCCTGAACTGATACTTTTTAAGAAAGTAAAAAAAGAAAAGAAAACAAAGGGTACAGCTGGTGACATTAAAGAACGGCTTGTTTATTGCTAAGGCCATATGGTCAAAATTAAATGATTTAATAATAATGTATAACAATAACAGTAACTTATTTCACTAGTAAATTGCTGTTGAACGACAAAAAGGACATTTACAATAACTTCAAATGCACCACGAAGATGTAGTTTAGTAGTTTCATTGAACGCACCGTCTGTGTTGTTTTTCCGACGGCAGCTCGGCAGCTGCAGATTGTTACATCCCGCTGTTGAGTCACAGTCCTCTACAGTAAAACACAGTCAAACTTTACACCGTTCAGCGTTAGCTGTCAACATTGTAACCGTGTTTAATCCAGCTACTAGCTAGCGGTAGGCTAACGTTAGCTGCTGTCGAGTATAGTGTTAACTAGCTAGTGGTAGGCTAACGTTAGCTGCTGTTGAGTATAGTGTTAACTAGCGTCACATGCAGCGGTGTTTGTGTTGTCTGTATCGTCTTCAGAGCATCAGAGAGAAGCGCAGACATATCAGTGGCACCAGATTTCGGTAGCCAGGGTTGGCAGGAAGAAGATTTTTACAAGTAAGTGTTCCAGTTAATGATCCAGGCAGCACATTCTCGTCTCCCTCCTTCATTTTACAGTCCAATGGTGGCTAGAACGGCTCAGGGTCAAACGTCAATATGGACTGGATTAATCTGCGTTATTTTTTTTAACGCGTTAATTTCGATTAATTAATCTGAGAAAAAATAACGCGTTAAAAAAAAATAACGCAGATTAACGCAGATTAATCCATTCCATATTGACGTTTGACCCTGAGCCGTTCTAGCCACCATTTATTTTATATATATGCATACATATACACTGTATGTAGACATGTGTTATTGATTAAAATGACTCAAAGTAAAGTTCTTTCTATACACAACAAATTAAGTTTTGTTCAGTTATTCAGAACTAACGTTTGAATAAACTGAATCATTGGTAGATCTCTCATATTTGATCTTTAATAAGACCAGTTTTACACACACACACACACACATTTTTTATACATTTATATATTTTAGTTTACTCAATGTAAACTTTTATATATGTATTTTTTATGCATTTTCTCATCTTACTATTATTGAACTGTATTATCCTTGACGCTTTGGCAATGTTGTTTTCTTGACATTCATGCCAATAAAGCAATATGAATTTGAGCGAGAGCGAGAGCGAGAGCGAGAGCGAGAGCGAGAGCAAGAGAGAGATGTTGGCAAATCTTGACAGCATCGCATAGCAGGATGATGTTCTATATTTTCTCTCTCACTGTGGTTACAACGTACGTATTAAAGACCGCGAGCCTTGTGAAGCGTACCACTTCCTACGTTCTGTGCTTTGATGATAAGTAAATGCTGCATAGTAATGCCAGTAGTTGGAGTACTGAAGTACATTTAAAACTAAAAAACAGCGGTATGAAGTGGTTCCATAAGTCAAAGAATGACTATTTTGAGATGGTTTATGAGTTGCATCATATTGACATATACAGTATTGTGCAAGCAGCCAAGGTGTGAGCGATATAAGATCGTGCAACTGCAAAAACAAAATCTAAACAGGAAGTTCACACTACTCACCACAGTGAGCTTCTTCATCATAGCAGATATCCAGCTGATGTCCACACTTTTATACACCACAGCTACAAACACAGTGTCTGGGTCTGTGTCGATCCAGCGGCGCGGTGTTCCCTCTGGGTAACTCATCCTGATGCTGGTTCTGTTTCCGACGTCAACACTGAACTCTCCCAGAGGACCACTGTTTAACCTGAAGGAGGGAGACACAGGGAGTCATTGGCTCCCTTTGTTCGGTGAAGTACAGTGGGATGTGTCTGTGATGATATGTACCACGACGTGACACAAAACTCAAAATGTGATTATGAGGTCATATCATTGCGTTTGTGTTGCCAACCTGATGATGGTGTCAAAGCGGTTGATCAGTGGGCCCAGCTCCAGGCCTTTGAGAATGCCTCCATTTCCCATAACCACACAGCGGCGACACTTATCTGTCTTTTCAGGCAGTGGCGAGGAGTCTGAGTCTGGCAGCTTTAAAGGAATATTCACAGATAGAACCATTAGGTTTATGTTTCAAAAAGTGCTGTACTTACAAGAACATAAAGATGCAAATTAGCTTAAAGCTCTAGTGCGTAACTTTTTGATATTAATGAACGTCCGTTACATTCAAGCCATTGCCAAATGAGTTGCTACAAAGCTAATTGAGACTACACAACTATCTCTGGATTTCTCAGTATGGCTATGTTCAGAAGATTGTGGCGTCCGGTGACTTTCACGCGCAGAAACTCGAGTGATGAAAATGACCTTTTCTGAAGAGTCCATCATGTTTTTTTAATCCTCCGTGTCCTCCTTGAGCTACTAGCAACTGTGTAGAGGAGGGGGTGGGGGCTGTGCGCGATCACGGAAGGTTTGTAATGCTTGGCTGGACAAACTGTCCTTGTTGCACAATTGTTTAGCCTCCATTAACAAGTGGATGGCAGACAATTTTTTGCAACTAAATTCAGACAAAACTGAGGTGATGATCTTTGCCCCAGACAACATTACCCCTAAGATTAGGCAGGCCATTGGGGCTCTATCATTCTCTGACTGTACTGTTGTGCGAAATCTGGGCGTCATTTTTGACAAATCGATGTGTTTTAACAGTCATGTGAAATCTGTGGTTTGTTCCTGTTTTTTCCATCTCAGGAACATTGCTAAGATTAGATCTGTGGTTTCTAAAAAAGAGATAGAGATGCTTGTTCATGCTTTTATTTCTTCACGTTTGGATTATTGCAATGTACTGTACACTTGTTTGAACAAATCATCCATGGACAAATTGCAAGTTGTACAGAATGCAGCAGCAAGACTTTTATCTAAGACCAGCAGGAGATCGCACATTACTCCTATGCTTAAGGCACTTCATTGGCTACCGATTGGTTTTAGAGTACATTTTAAAATTGTAATCATTACCTATAGAGCCTTGCATGGCCAAGCTCCCTCTTACATCGTGGATCTATTGCACGCACACACTTCTGGATGCCCTCTGAGGTCTTCAAGCCAAGACCTTTTAACTGTTCCCAGAACTCGTTTTAAAACAAGAGGTGATCGTGGCTCCAAGGCTCTGGAACTCTCTCCCTTTAGCTTTGAGAGCCTTGGATTCTGTGGAAACTTTTACAAAACACCTAAAGACACAGCTTTTTAGACAAGCATTTAATTAGCCATATGGTTTTGTATTGTATTTTATGTGTTGTTGTTTGTTTTTTTTTATTTTATTTTTATTTTTTTTTACTGTAAAGCACTTTGTGACCCCTTTTGTCTGTGAGAGGTGCTATATAAATAAAGTTTACTTACTTATATCATGTAGATGCGCCGACAGTGTTGTTTTCATTATTTAGAATTCCTCATGGGGGCGACAGAAACTGCGCACTATAGCTTTAAGGTAACTATATGTAACTTTTAAATGTTTCTGAAACTGTGTAATGTTCCATCTGATGATAATAAATGACCTGTAACAGCAAACTGTGAAAAGAACGCTATTTTTATATAGTTTTTATTAATGCCTCTGCCCGGGTCCGAATTTTCCCGTGAAGTCACAAAATGATTTACGGCAGGTAGACGGCGCTACAGAGCACACATTCTGATGAGTCACAGATTCTGGCTGAACACTGGAAAAGTGTTTGTTTTTTAATGAGTATGCAGGTAAAAGGTAGCAGGAGATGTCATTATGTAGGCCTAATTGTATTTTAATGTTTTATTATTATATTTTTGTATTTTAGAAGTTATCTGTTGTAGTTATGGCTGATACTCGTTAACCCTCTCCTTGATTTCATGTTGTTTATGGAGAAGGAGAACCAGGAAATGAGTCGGGGGAAATACAACGCTACCAAGTGATTGATGATTTTTCGAGAGGTGCATCAGAGAGTATAGACGTAACAAGAGGAGAAACTCAATGGAACTGCAGCTCCGCCATCTTGGACTGAATGCAACACAACGTTCTATTGAGTTTAGCCTCTTGTTGCTTCTATACTCTTTGAGTACATGTCGGGCGGAATGCAACGCAAACAAAATATCATGTAATTATCGCGAGACTTTCGGTATAATATCGCGCAACATGATATCGCGATAACAATATTGAGTCGATATATCGTGCACCCCTAGGAAGGACTGAAATATTTAATGCTCATATGCAGCCTGTTATAAATACGTACTACACTACTACAGGCTTATGAATATGCAATGTCAATGCCACTATAAGCATGTGGTTGTTGTTACACGTTTTGTCCACTAGAGGGATTCCAACATCAGCCTGGCCTTGAAGGGGATCAACGTCATGGCGCATTGCATTTCTGGCACGCTGATCTCTGTTTACATTATTTTCCACCACGCACACAGCGACAAACACAAATCAACAGAGAACTCTGTAATGAAACATTATCTAACAAGTGTATTGAAGCGGCTCTGTTGTAAAGGCTAACGTTGTTCGGTTAGCACAATGACATGTTAGAAAGCACAGGCGAAAGGATTTGTCATAAACTGAGTAACACTAACAATAGTGTTAGTGACGATGCTAACGGCATTGATAACTAAGCCAAACAACGCCTCCCGTAACGTATTCTTCATCAGACGTGACATGAGAAGAGGGAGATTAGCTAACGTTAGCCAACCTATTTATTAAAAAAAAAAAAAAAAAATCACATTAGAATAGTTATTACAGCATTTGAATAGTATTGATTTTTTTTTTTACTATTCGACTTTCGGTTTTCGTTCCAACAGCCTTAGTATACACAAATATGTTCAAAATGTTTAAACCGGTTACACTTCTGGCCACATGCCAGGCGCTGAGGTAAGAGCAGGTACTTTGCCTTCACATGCTCGTTTCAATCCCTGCTCAGGCAAGGGTTTTATTAGTTGAACTGCACTCAAAACGAGCCCTTCCCATATTGTATTTTATTTCAGGTCACGCAATAACGTGGAGTATTCTGTTTAAAAACCCTGGGGGTCAGGTGTGGCGAGCCACACGTGAAGCCTCCTGAGTGTGACTCAAAAGAAAATCTCTCTCTCCCTCTTTCCCTCTCGCTCTCTCATACAATTTCAGTGAAATGTAATCCTGGCAGTTCCTAATTTAATTACCACAAATAGACATTAGACGTTATCTTTAAAGCTCCATTGTGTAATTTTTTGAGTTGATTCTTAGCAAAAACCCCTTTGTTCTTTCACAAATAAGTGCTCATTCATGTGTAATTACTTCCACCAACTAATCAAAGTATTGTGGGATGGGAGAAGATTACTTGCCACTGCGGGCAGATTTGGATTGCGCCTATTCTCGTGGACATGTAATGGAGTCGCCATAGAAGTCAAAAAGAGAATTAAAACAACAACGTGACAGGCAAAGCAACAAGACCAAAGTTAATATTGGAGTGGCTTTTCCAAGATGGAAAGAGCTCATAAAGCCTGGTTCACACGGCAGGATAATTAGGCCGATTTTAGCCCCGATTCACCCCTTCCGACAATCTTAAGGATGCTCTGATTATCGTAAAATAATCTGATCAGATATTCCTGCCGTGTGTGGTGTGTTAAGACTGCTCTCGTCTGCTCGGAAGGATGTCGGGACCGCTCCGATCTCAAATCGGGGATATCCAACATGTTGGATTGTTTTGGCCCGATTTCTCCTCGTGTGTAGTGTCCCCCGGGGACAAACGAGCACGCAGCCTGTGGACTGTGGCGTGTAGCCAATCAGAAAGCGAGGTGACGAGGCGGCGAGGAAAGCACCGGGAAACAAAATCAAAACAGCCGGTGGCATGGCGCACCAGAAAGTCCGGTGGACGTCGGAAATAAGTATAGCAAGTATAGTCCATGCTCGCGTTGTCTCCACTTCTTTGACCATTGCCTTTTCTTTTGATAACGTTTTTTTTTGGTTAAAAACAAACTACAAATTATCGCCACCATAGACATATATAGAGCCACTGCATCCTCTTCGTCCGCCATGATTGTTTACTCTGAAGTCACGTTTGATCTCGAGGGATTTTGCGAGATTTCCCGTCTGACCTGGGAATGCTCGGGAGTGAAATCGGTTCGTGTGTGATGTGTTGATTTTGCCGTGTGCTACGCACCACAAACTGTACGACCAAAACTGTTAGACCCGTGATTTTTTATCACCGTGTGTACCCCACACACGGTGATAAAAAATCACGGATTGGATAATCGGCCGACAATTTTAAAATCGTCCCGTGTGAACCAGGCTTAAGGAGCAACCTTGTGAATCGGAATCGATGCAGAAAATCATTGACGCTACCCAGCCCTAGAAAGAGGTTGCGCTCACCAACTTCAGCAGGTCCTCTACATTGCCCCGAAGACTTCTGAAGCCAAATGGCGGTGGATACAGGAAGAGGTCGTCAGCGAGCGGAACGTCCTTCCACAGGAAGGGCTGGGTCATGTGACTGGAAGCAGGAAGTCGGGCTAACAAGCGATTCCTGGCGCTGCCGGGACGACACTGACTCTTCAAAACTCTGTGCACGTGCTCGTGCACCTGCTGCGAGGGAAAAACAGGTTGTGAATACACAATGTCAGCGTCATTATAATTACAGTGTGCCATAGTTCAGAAACTGTTTCACAACAATCTCATCTTAAAAGGCAGAACGAGAAGGATCTGTCACCAGCGGGTGAAAGCCAATCCCAGATTCACTATCGCTTCGGAACAAGCTTTGTTCAATTTGCATTTTAGTCTCTTGTGTTTGAGTCTCTTATTGATTTTTTTGTTGGCGCGGTCTCCCACTTTCGCAGCTTCCTTTTGGCTGAGTGCTTCCGTTCTAGCACCTGGTCGCTTTGTTTTTTTTAAAGAAGTTGATGCCCGGAAACGTCCCAAACACAGCCCGTTAAGAAAATACAGGCAGAGGGCAGGGTTTCTGCAGATACAGACACCGCCACACACTTTTAGAGGGATGATTGAGTATGTTTGCATACACACTTATATTACCTCATTATTCCGAATTTGATACAGGTCGTGTAAACAGCATATTATGTTTGGATAGTCCGAATTGTGTGGCACAATATGCGCAAACATTGCAACGCCGACCCTGCTGTGTTTCAACTGCTCCTTGTCATGCCTCATGATCACCTGTCCCTCATTGTCCTTTAGTCTTGGTGTTCTCTTGTTTCAGGGTCTGATTGCCAGCTTTTGTTCCTAGTGTTTACTTCTCCAGTCTTTAGTATGACTTGTTCTTATAGTTCAGATTTCGTTGATAAAGTTCACTCTTTTTTTTCCCCCCATCAACCTGTCTGACTGGTCTCCTGCATTTGAGTCCTCCTTTCAAACTCCTTGGAGTGACAGCACAATCAGGTCAAATCTGAGTTTCTGTTGTCTGGTTATTGACAGGAAAAAAAAAATGATGAGGAGCGAAAATTCTAATTGTCTCCGGTGGGAAATAATTGTCTCCGGTGGGAAATAATTCCCTCTGCGCAAATCGAACTGTGTGACAGAGATTTTCATATCTTTTGTTCTATAAAAACAATGAACAATCATATTTTTTCATTTAGAAATGACCTGTAAGCGTACGCGATAAAGAAAAAAAACTACATGTCGCGTTCTCGCTCTAAATGAATGCAGTAGACTGCCGTAGATTTACAACAAACGGCGGAAAAAGCCCAAGCCCTGGCAAAACAGGGAAATTTATATTTATAGTTACCTTTTTATGTGCATGGGTGACGTACCAAGCCAGAGGTTTGCTTGTCTCTGTCTGAATCCATGGTAGACAGATCATCGCCAAAAACAGCAAAACTACAACCACACCCAGTAACAACCAACACCTGGACACACACACACACACACACACACACACACACACACACACACAAAGAGAGAGGGAGAGCAAGATAGAGAAGGGGACAAATTAGATAGATTATGAAACATTGTGTTTAAATGACAGCTAAAAACAAGGGCTGGGACGATATGCTTTTGTCCCGATGTGATTCTTTCACGATACATGGGTGACGATTCGATTTGTATTTCAATTTTCATGTATTGCTCTTCTGGAAGTATTGCGGTTCGATAGTATTGAGTATTGTCATTTTCTTTTCCGTCTTTAACAAAAATTTTATAATACACATCTAGAGACAATATATCATGCCATCAACGCAAAGTTTAGGAGCGCATTACTAATGATTTAGTTTGAAGTTCCTAACTTGTGACGTGACGTTTCCAGTCTATGGTTCAGACTCAAACACACGGAGCTCTGAAGCGGACCTGTGCGTCGCTTTAGTGTCCACTCTCACTGTAAAAATAGAGATGAGCAGCACGCCTTCCGTGGTCTGTGCAGCTTCAGGTTTATAATGGACGCGCTCTGCTGTGGATATGCTGCGGCAGATGTGTCGCGTTCGTGCTCCGTGTATTTCTGCCGTATTTTCGGTTTCCCACCTCCGATGTAGAGCAGCGGACAGCCTCTTCCCTAAACTTTGGCTCATTCAGAGACCAGAGTCTAAAACGGGGCTCTGTGTCTGTCAGAAAGGTCTGAGGTCTACCGCATCATCAGAGCAATCACGTAATGCACAGCAGACTACGGTGCAGGCAGATTATTTTCTGAAATATAGTGACTTTATTCTTGTAATAGCCTATTATAACTTTTATTCTCAAAATATCACGACTCCAAATCTCAGAGAACACAGATGGGATGAGTTCTATTTTGAATGTGCACAAAGTTTTGAACGTGAGCAGAGATCTTGCTCAAACACATCTGAAATATGACAGTCCAGGAGTTTATCAATTCATTCAAATGAATTCATGTATCATTGAGGTGAATAATTGTCATATGCACATTTAAGGAGGTTACTTCCTCAACAAAAGACGCAAAAGAGGAGGGAAGAGTAAATGATGCCTATAGGCTACATGTGTGCTGACTCAGATATAATTAGAAAAGTCGATCTACAGTTGAATAAATAGATAAAGCGATACAGAATGCCTGACAGCCTTACTACAATATATTCCATTATGTTTTTTGAATTTGGATTGTAATAGATATTTCCAACAGAAATTGATTCAGAAAAAGGTATTAAATAGGTGCATAAAAATTCACCAGAATGCAGGAAATGAAGTGGTTAATGCTCAAAATTTAACTTCAAAATTAAAAATACTAACCTCCCGCATCATAAGTCACCACACAAATCTGGAAACAAAATCTTGGCCTTTGGGTTGCCAGGCCAGTTATGATTAGGCCAAATGTTGGCGCCATCTAACTAACATCTACAAACTGGACAGCTACAATGAACATACACTGGCTATTAACAAGCTGGGCAAGCCAATCGCCGTTTTGCTTTGCATTCAGTTTATTTAAATTGGTCCGGGCTAAGCCCCAAATCTCCTCAAGTCCTAGAGACGTAATTTATCAACAAATCAGGGGCGATTCTAGGATCAGACCTTTAGGGTGGCTCAGCCCCTAATGAGAATGCTTTATAAGTCACATTAATAACGACCCAATTGACACAATGTTCTAACATTCAGCAATTTTAGTTGCTTACATTTCAATTTGTGATCTAATTTGCGCCATCAAATTACCAACTTCTTCTCCGGGGGACTACCAGCATTAAACTTTACAACCGCACTCCTGCTCTCCCTCTGACAGATTAGATAGAAACTCAGCCAAAGGTGGGAGTCTGGCACAACAACCTCTGATTGGCCAACACTATGTCACTGTTAACCCTTTCCTTGACTGGGTTACAGGTGCATAGCATCGGCGACAGACACACAGGATATTAAACCTGTTTCAAGCCCTTTGAAACTGTAAACGTTTGTCCTATGCCACTAACAGACAAGTTCAAAACAAAAACTGATTAACAAAAAAAAATCGAAATGACTGTCTGCCTGTAACACTCAGGGGCGCAACTACCCAGTGTCAGAGGGAGGGTTGCAAAGGGGCGGAAATTTGCCGGTAAATTCCCAGAAACTTTCTATGGAAAGTTTAGCTGGGGAATTTTGGAAACATTCCAATTTGGAAACTTTCATGGGAATTAACGGGAATTAATGGGAATAAACTGGATGTTTTTTATATTGCTTTCCATGGAAAGTTTAGCTGGGGGATTTTGGAAACATTACAATTTTGATTTACTATGGTTAGTGGGCTATACAATTAACACACATAGGTTAATAATAGCAATGGGTTATGTATTACCCCTCCCCCCCACCCCCCCCCACCATAATAAAACCCTCCTGTATTTTAAAATCTAAATGCTGGCAAGTATGTAGTAGCCTATGCTGATTATTGCGTGCGTGCATGTCACTGACGAATATAGGGAGGACATTCAACTGAAGTTGCATTAAATCAGGTTGTTTTAACCAACATTATGCTGCAAGATGTGTTTTTTTTTTTAACTACATTTAAGTTCCCTGTTAAAGACTAATAGTATTATAACAAGCAATATTAAAAATATCCAGTTTATTCCCATTTATTCTCGTTAATTTCCGTTAATTCCCATTAATTCCCAGGAAAGTTTTCAACTTTGAAAATTCCTGGAATTTTGCAACCCTAGTCAGAAGGGTATGCAGCAACAATTTTGGCGCCCCCCCCCTTATATTTTACATTACATTACATGTCATTTAGCTGACGCTTTTATCCAAAGCAACTTACAATTGCTATATATATATATCAGAGGTCGCACACCTCTGGAGCAACTAGGGGTTAAGTGTCTTGCTCAGGGACACATTGGTTGATGTATCGCAGTGGGAATCGAACCCGGACCAAAGGGGTGTGTCATATCCACTGCGCCATCACCACCCTATATTTACCAGTTGTTATTTTACCTTAATAAAATTGAAATGGGATTGGTACCATAGGGTTTAACCAAAATCATTGGTTTGCATTAAGTTAGCAAACACTAGCTAGTCTGTTAACATGAATATTTGCAAGCCTCCAAGTTTGGTAGCAAATCTATGCATGATTCCATGGTAAACCAGAGTTATTGCATTAGTTATGTTTTCCAGATTCTTGTCATTTATTGTACATGCTACCTTATATTTACCAATTTTCAGCTCAGCAACCTCGGTTTTGCATATTCTAAGCTAGCCGTAAACCCCCATTTGGCTGCTAAATTCCCAGTGTTAACAAACGCTAGCTAGTCCATTAACATGAACATTAACATTTGCATGCATACATTTTTTTTTTTGTTGCATTAAACGAATAAATAAAGCATATCGAAATAACAACATCATGATGCCGATTTGTTGAAAGTATGAATTCATACTTTGTCAGGTCTGTCCGTAAGACGACAAGCAAAACAACTTTTCGGATCGATCTATGCTAACATTGTCCCTGCCCCATCAACACAACAACAGACCGAATTTCACAACTTACCAGGTAACGTTAGTCCAATTTCCCCGAATACTTTTCCCTAAGAAAGCTCTTTTTTCGCCTGGTTTCTGTACAAAAAACGAGGTCCTATAGAGCTCTGGCTGCTCACAGACACCTACAATGATTTGTTTCTCCATGTCTGATTCAACAACTTAAGGACATCAGGAGCACTTGCTCTCCACCGACTGCAAGACCCAGGGCATGATGGGAAACGCCTTGCTCTTAACTGATTTAACAGCCGATTGGTTCAGAATTGACTCAACAACAAGAGTGTTCAATTCAACAACAATGAAAAGTTATTTAGATTGACATTTGTCTAATTTGAAGGATTATTCTATTAACGGAATACATGTGTGGCTGATGGATACGTTTAGTAGTCAGAAACCATAATACCACGGGTGTTAGTGCTGCCACTTTTTTTTAATTTTTTTTTTTTATCCCAAGTGAGGAAATAGAAGTTTGCATAATCCGGTTACAATTCAGTGCTTGAGGATCCAATAATCACGAAAGCGTAGCTATATGTCTATAATCTGGCATATTTACATTTGTGAAAATGTTCATTAGTATTGTCCCCTTTTTCTTTCAAATAAATAAATAAATGTCACGCAAGAGAGACAATAAAAACAAAAGGAATGGTCAAAGTTGTCATACTGTTAACACTGGAACAATAGCCCACAACCCAAAATAGCCTAATCGTTGTTTCCGCAGCCAAAGTGACGCATTTGCACAATATTGGCCGTATGGTGCATTAAGACAATGACTGCAACTCGTTTGGACGCCAACATTTACTAACATGCACTTACAATCACACTAATGTATGTAAGCCCACATAATTCATCCTGTCATATGTGTATAATAGGCTATTAGAAATGAAAGCCAAACTAGGCTATACTCTGACTATAAAAGTTGTGTCCCGCTTTGCACGCTATAATAACATCACAGAAACCTCAGAGAACGAGCCTTCGAGACGTGCCACTATTTAGCCATGCGCGTGCACGCGTGCATAGGCGCGCTCCTGTAGGCCTACAAATAGCACTACACCCCTGCAAAATGAATTCTGATTACAGCTAATCTACAGTCTGTTGTATATTAACATCGGCAACAGTTCGCCTGTAGAGTATTTTCACAGGCTACTCTGTCATCAATATTTTTTGTTCATAATATCACGTTGCATAGCTATATCAGACAGACAAATCGGGAGAAAGATAACGTCCGAGACCTGTTTCTGTCTCAGGAACAAACTCTCACGAGATCTGGCAACACAGATAAGCTAACATCAACTCACTTTCGTGAACGCCCTAACAAAACTATTTTTCGTAATGCTACATACAGTATGTCTTTTAGCTTTGTAAATTTCCAATGTTAGCAAAAGAAAATATAAATAAATTATACAAATATAACTTTTCATGCAACCACACAACATTCACTACACTTTCAAACAGGGTCTTAAATGGCAATTTAGGAGACAGGAATTGTGTACCGTTTTATACCATTGGCGTGTAATGTACTATCTTTAGTTATAGAGAATCTTTGCTTCAACTTCACATTTTATCACAAATTATATTGATTCTTTGGACAACAATACAATATTTTATGATATCACAAAGTCTGCCACGATACAATTTTGATTCTATTAAATTCAGGGGCCTGCAACTGATACAAGATGATACATAAGGCCATTTACCACTATCAGTTACATTTATATATATTTACAAAAAAGCACCAAAAATATGATTTGACAATTTCATTCTGAAGCTTTTCCAGACATTTAAATTAAAAACAAACTACTCTTTAATGAAAAAAAGTCAAAATAAAGGCACATCTTAAAGATGCCAATATGTATCGATATTTTCACTTTGTATCGATAATATTGGATCGTTGATAATTGTATCCATATATCTATCCAGATTGATGTATTGTAACAGTCCTATTGCTCATACCTGCTGCACAAAGGATTGTGGGTTAGAATAGCCAGAAAAGCATGCTGGCTTGCAAACTGCAAAATCCGACCGGATGCAGTAGGACATTGTGGTATTTTTTTGGCATACTGCATTTGACATACTATGTATTTGGACATACCTTACTGGCGTACTAAATAGTATGGTAGTATGGGTATTAGTACGCAGTCTACAGAGACAGAGCACAGCGATTCATACTCTGAAAGCCACGACCATCGGAGGGGAAAAAAATCTGCGCCACAATGTGCAACCAAGGGCTGAAATGCTTACAAAATGCCTGTAGTTAGCAAAAAACATTTTAAGCATGTCAAATTATTATTTTAGCAATCTATGTCTACCAGAGAGGACACGTTAGCTGTTAAGTAAGTAGGTAAGTAAGATGTTAGCTATGTATAAGCAAGCTAAGCTACTTGCAAACATAATCCTGCATTGCTTTCTGATTTATCAACATGCCACTATAACACAGGTTGCGTACTGTCAAAATGCTTTAACTTAATTTACAGAAATATAGTTAGCCTAAAACTGACAAATATGATGACAAATGTCCCTGCACATGTACTCTCGCATTGCCAGAGCTTCCTCCACAGCGCTGCAGAGGAAGGTCTGGCTAGTCCACACAGCATTCCGGGATGGGAGAGAAACGTGCTCTGGTTTATTGACATTTCTTTAAACCAATCACAATCATCTTTGGGCGGCGCTAAGCACCGGACGGAGCCCCGGTGCCTTTGCAAAATAGCCTCGGGAAGGAAATTGTTTTGGTGTACGTTCAGAAGTTGTTTTAATCGTGCAACAGAAAACTCGGATTGGACAGATTGTTGACAGTTGACGTCAAAAAGTTACCTGAAAACAGCGTGTAGTTTCTTTTAAGCATCTCACATCACACTTTCAGTCACTATGACCACTATACGGGCAGAAACATTGTGCCAAAATCTGAACAATAACGTCACTGTCAACAGGCTTATCTGCTAACATTAGCTATACCGACCGTTAGCTTGAAACCATCCAGCAAATAGACGGTACCATAGGGTGCCATTACCTGCAACCGGTGATTTAACGTCACCGCTCATTTTACACACAGTTTAACAAGAAAACAAAACGCTGAGTGAACATTACTAGCTACGTTTTTCATGTTGGATTTGAGCAGTATGCACCCCCACTAACCTGGAAAACGGTTTTAAAACAGTAACATTAATACAGTGTGTTAGAGGAATACAGCAGCGGGGGAGGAGCGGGGAGTCAGAGGCAGAGGGACCGCAGCGTTCGCTAACGTTAGCTTCTTGTCTCATCTGGGGTCTGATAAACATTCATCAAATTCAGTGTCCACAATGCTATTTTCCAATAAACTGTAGCTGTCATATTTTACGGGACGCACGTGAGTGCGGATTTCACGTCGCGGCTGTCGCCACGGCAAAATCAACATAGAGGAAACACTGTAGACTACTGCACATGTAATGTTAGGCATATTGAATGTCAAGATCCCAGTTTTCCAATTCTTTCTGCATGTCATTCCTCCTCTCTCCCCCCTTTCACGTCTAAGCTGTCCTATCAAATAAAGGCCTAAAATGGCAACAAAAAAAATGAAATGTATCGGATGCAGGGGTTTTCTACCCGGAAGTTATTTGTAAACAAACATTGTGATTGGGTGTATATACGCAATTGCTGCAAATTTCACATCATCGCCTCATTCGCGCTGCCACAAATTTGCATCTTTGCATTGCATTGAAAATGCAGACAGTGTGAACCATAGACTGTTTATAAAGACAATCTCAAACATCTCACCACAAAACACCTGCTTACCCAGGAAACGTGCTGACGGTATAGCAGGCAACACTAACCCCATACCGACAAAATCGTTCTGTTGCAGTCGTAGATGATTTTCTGCAAGCTGATAAATAATTATTGTGAATTTGGAACATTCCATTCTCCAAAAACTCTGAACAAAGCCTCTCTCGTCTCTTTTAACTGTATGGAAATATTATGTATAAAATATTTCAAAATTAAGTATTCAGTGGCTGTGAAAGTTCAAAGACTGTCTCTTATTTGCTTCCATATAACTGGTATCATAAGTGTGTATCATGAATTGTTATACACTATTGTTACACAACCAAAGATGTATCTGCGTTGTAAACCAATTCTCCTTTTCAATGATGCCTCTTTCTTATCTATATCTATATCTCTATAAATCTACTCTCACATCATCAAAGTGAATGGAGTGATTATTAGAAAAGTTATAAATTTGTGTGACTCATTAAATCATTAGAACATTGTGAACTGAACCCTGCTCGGTATCTCTTTGTTCTCCGAGATCTCGTAACTGCTTTCAGAATCAACTCACAGAGGTCAAGCCAGTAGATGATAGGATACGAACCAAGAAACAATCGTGATGCGATTGTTTCATAACAGTAATGGAATGATAATTATGTAGCGACAAGCTTTGTGTGCCTCAAATGGTGGAACAAAATGTGCTGTTTACATCTTATGTATGTGCAGTATGCATACATGCATGCATGAATAATGCTAACAATGCACAGGCTGGTGCACTGAATATCCTGCAGAACCCTTGTCATTCAAATATTTCAATAAGACACAATAGTGCAAAACATTTTCCACCTCCGATGTTAAGGCAAGGCAAGGCAGGTTTATTTATAGCACATTTCAGCAACAGGCCAATTCAAAGTGCTTTACATAAAACATTAAAGAGCAGTTAAAAACGATTAAAAGATTAAAAACAGATAAAATACGAGAATAAAATGTACAGAGCAGTATAACAAATTAACAATTATTATTGTACTAAAATAGTTCACCGAAACGTGTTTCTGAAAACATTTTAAGCGAGAAATAGGCAATGCAGTTGCTGAATCTGTCTTCATTTCAGATCTACAAAGGTCAGTTTAAAAGATTTTCGTCAGATTTTGAGAGGCTTAGTCACGGTCATCCCGCTCGCCATTTCCGGGTGAGTCCCGACTGCCCTGTCTCCAACCGAGCCTGTCAGGTCTGCGAAAATGAAGCCCGACAGCTCCTCCAACGGAACACACCGAACAGACTCGAGTCACTGACCTCGCCACACTGTCCAATGGCCATTTATCGGGTTAGTGTGTAGCTGCCTTCAAAAGAACTGAGAGTTGCGGCAGACCTGCAGAGTAGAGCAGCGTACAGCCACTTCCCTAAACTTTGGCTCATTCAGAGACTCAAAGAGTCTCAAACGGGGCTCTGGGTCTGTCAGAAAGGTCTGAGGTCTACCGCATCAGCAGAGCAATCACGTAATGCACAGCAGACTACGGTGCAGGCAGATTATTTTCTGAAATATAGTCACTTTATTCTTGTAATAGCCTATTATAACTCTATTTTTCTCAAAATATCACGACTCCTCCAAATCACAGAGAACACAGATGGGATGAGTTCTATTTTGAATGTGCACAAAGTTTTGAACGTGAGCAGAGATCTTGCTCAAACACATCTGAAATATGACAGTCCAGGGGTTTATCAATTCATTCAAATGAATTCATGTATCATTGATTGTCATATGCACATTTAAGGAAATTACTTCTTCAACAAAAGACGCAAAAGAGGAGGGAAGAGTAAATGATGCCTATAGGCTACATGTGTGCTGACTCAGATATAATTAGAAAAGTCGATCTACAGGAGGATTTTAAGCATACATTTATGCAGAAAAAGGTATTAAATAGGTGCATAAAGACACCATAATGCATGTTCAATGCTCAAACTGTTCTAACACATACTAACACATAGCATTGCTCACTATTGTTATTACAGAAAAAAAAGCTCTTAATCTTAAAATAAGATGGGGATACGGTGGCTAGACTTTAGGCTATATATTAGTCACTCTGATATTTTAGGAAACTAATATGCATCAGACTAATCTAAGACCAACTGTAGTTCTGTATTTTTATTATTTTTTTTTTTCTCTACCTTAGATGGATCAGCATTCATGAAAGGGGGCGTGGCTTAAGCATAGGGGGCGGGCCAAACCATCACCAATGAAGAAGCAACTCTCTGCTGAGTTCAATGACACCTCACACAAGACTCTACCTTAGATGGATCAGCATTCATGAAAGGGGGCGTGGCTTAAACATAGGGGGCAGGCCAAACCATCACCAATGAAGAAGCAACTCTCTGCTGAGTTCAATGACACCTCACACAAGACTCTACCTTAAACGGTACAAATGTTATGAAAGGGGGCGTGGCCTGCGTAAGTGGCCGTGGTTATATTATAGGGGCCTGCTCATTATCACATGTAGACCACACATTCTAAGTTTCATGTAAATCGGATGATGTTTGTCATATAAGGCGCATTTCCTGTTGCCAGCGGGGGGCGCTATGACCAAAAGTCAAATATGGCCTGTAGGTGTCCTCAGGCCTGGACCCTTGTCAATCTTGAGAATTTTCGGGCAGATACGACAACGTACACTCAAGTTACAACAATTTATTTGTTCATCGCTCAACACTCAAAATGGCCGCCACGCCGTTTCATGTAAATCGGATGATGTTTGTTATATAAGGCGCATTCCCTGTTGCCAGCGGGGGGCGCTATGACCAAAAGTCAAATATGGCCTGTAGGTGTCCTCAGGCCTGGACCCTTGTCAATCTTGAGAATTTTCGGGCAGATACGACAACGTACACTCAAGTTACAACAATTTATTTGTTCATCGCTCAACACTCAAAATGGCCGCCACGCCGTTTCATGTAAATCGGATGATGTTTGTCATATAAGGCGCATTCCCTGTTGCCAGCGGGGGGGCGCTATGACCAAAAGTCAAATATGGCCTGTAGGTGTCCTCAGGCCTGGACCCTTGTCAATCTTGAGAATTTTCGGGCAGATACGACAACGTACACTCAAGTTACAACAATTTATTTGTCATCGCTCAACACTCAAAATGGCCGCCACGCCGTTTCATGTAAATCGGATGATGTTTGTCATATAAGGCGCATTCCCTGTTGCCAGCGGGGGGCGCTATGACCAAAAGTCAAATATGGCCTGTAGGTGTCCTCAGGCCTGGACCCTTGTCAATCTTGAGAATTTTCGGGCAGATACGACAACGTACACTCAAGTTACAACAATTTATTTGTTCATCGCTCAACACTCAAAATGGCCGCCACGCCGTTTCATGTAAATCGGATGATGTTTGTCATATAAGGCGCATTCCCTGTTGCCAGCGGGGGGCGCTATGACCAAAAGTCAAATATGGCCTGTAGGTGTCCTCAGGTCTGGACCCTTGTCAATCTTGAGAATTTTCGGGCAGATACGACAACGTACACTCAAGTTACAACAATTTATTTGTTCATCGCTCAACACTCAAAATGGCCGCCACGCCACGCCCACACCGTCAGACGAAAAGTTTTTCTTTTAATAACTTTTCATCTTTAAGGTGTTGGGATGATAGAGACCAAGTTTGAAGTACATCGGACAAAATCTTTGGCTTTTTGAGGGGCTTAACACATTCAAAAACTCACCAAATTTGGCAGTCTGGTGAACATTTACGTATTTTAAGGGTTTCGGGAATATGCGCGCAAAAATGGCTCGCTAGCGCCCGCTACAATGTTAAAAAAATGTAGCCCCCTTAAGCCACGCCCCCTTTCATAACATTTGAACCGATTAAGGTAGACCCTTGTGTGAGGTATCATTGAACTCAGCAGAGACTTCCTTTTTAATTGGTGATGGGTTGACCCGGCCCCTATAATATAGCCACGCCCCTTTTTATAACTAGTGACCCATTTAAGGAAGAGTCTTGTGTGAGGTGTCATTGAACTCAGCAGAAAGTTGCTTCTTCATTGGTGATGGTTTGGCCCGCCCCCTATGCTTAAGCCATGCCCCCTTTCATAACATTTGAACCGTTTAAGGTAGGGTCTTGTGTGAGGTGTCATTGAACTCAGCAGAGAGTTGCTTCTTCATTGGTGATGGTTTGGCCCGCCCCCTATGCTTAAGCCACGCCCCCTTTCATAACATTTGAACGATTTAAGGTTGACCATTGTGTGAGGTATCAATGAACTCAGCAGAGAGTTACTTCTTCATTGGTGATGGTTTGGCCCGCCCCCTATGTTCAAGCCACGCCCCCTTTCATAAATGCTGACCCATCTAAGGTAGAGTCTTGTGTGAGGTATCATTGAACGCAGCAGGGAGTTCCCTTTTCATTGGTGACGATTTGCGGTGTCTGAGTGAAGCGCAAATGCACGGTCGCAAGGAGCGGCGACCGCCGGTGACCCCGACGCGCGCAGAGGAGCGAGGGCCCGTCCATCGCTGCTTGCAGCTTTAATTAGATTTTTTTTTACAGTGCACTCTGTATCACTAACTACGGTGAATCAATCTTCCTTCACCATTCATCTGTATGTGTTGGTGTGTAGTGTGTCTGTTTTAATTCTATTTTACAACTGTCAGCTGGTGGAAATGGCAGTGTTTAGAGGCTCAACGAGCGCCCACGTGCGCGGTAACGGTACGTGGACGAGCGAGGTAGAGAGTCAGCTACTGAAGAGAGCCAAGCAGCATTAAAACAAAGCAGAGAATCAAAGATTCTGCAAATGCATCAAGCATCTCATTATCACTAACCCTATCTCCATTCATATTTAGAATGACTACAAAATAGCCGAGAAGTCGGAAGTTGGACAGAAGTACAAAGAGTCGTTGTGCTATCAAGATGATGCACCGTCCGCATTGGTGTGAACTGGCGGCTTTCAGAGCGTTGCAGACCGGTGCGTTGCAAGTAACTGGAGGATTCATCTCGTCTCGTCGCTACTCTTTGGTCTGAACTTGCTACTGCATGCACACACACACACACACACGCAGATGAATGGTGAAGGAAGTGAAATTGTAAGTTGTTTTTAATAACCTGCTGACCTTTAGCTACGTTTTCTTGAGGTAAAAGAAAGAGGATATTTTGGTTTACTATGGAAAACAACAGTCTAGCTAGAGTGAACAAGATAATAAGAAATACAAGAAATAGTTAACCTAGCAAGCTATCCACAGCTCTTTATTCATTGCCAATAATATATCCTCTAGCATCTCTATAGTATTCTAAAACAATATCAGTCCCCATAGAATGTTGTTGTCACTGAAAACTAAATGTCTTAGGGTCCCTGTTAATGCTATTGTACCAGTGTAGGTTTGTTGGTAGGTCTAGGCACTAAGGCACAGCCTAAACTAAATTATTTCATTATATTTATTATATATGCTAGCTATATTCATGCTTTTCAACACTGCACAGCATTCATTGGCTGTGATAAATTCAATAAATATGTAAATGTTGCCTAAATGTAGGCCTTAAAATTCTGGTTCTTGGGTTACACTGTATGCAAGCCAAACTACACAGCGAAATGGCACTCTGATTGAACCAATCCAAAACGCAGTTACAGTAATTAGTGTTATTAAATAGCATTCTTCGGACAACTTATCTTATAGAGAGAGGAATTAGATATAGTATGCTATTATTTTATCACACATTTAAGTAACTTTTGTTGAACAGAGTAGAAATGGAAGAAGAGGATATGTCTGTCACTTTTTACTTGTTAACATCTCGGTTTCTTGACTAGTTGTTGACATAAGTGTAGCTCTAATACAGTAACAAAAGATGTGAGTGCAATGATTTAGAAAACGCAAGTTACAAATACCCTGGGGGCTAAGCACCCCGTCTTTAAATCCTAGTGACGTCACTGGCTACGTTTAAAACGACAGCCTTGACTTGAGCAAGGATTGTGTGACTGGTGTCTTTAACAATAAGGTGATTGTTAGAGCAAGGCAAGACTTCCCTGTCCTGCCTCCGTTAGTAACGCCAAAGCCTTTATTCCTGTGGAGAGTAAACGCGGTTAGGAGAAGACACTGGTGGTTAGGACTAACGAAAGTGTCACAGAAACAATTATGTGTTTCTGTCATGGGTTGGTGTGTATCTTATTTTGGTAGTCTGTTTCTGTTCTGTATTTTGCTTAGTTTCCTGTTTTATTTTGATAATCTGTTCTCTGTCTTGTCTTGTTTTACTATCTGTTTTCCCGCTCTTGTGATTGCCTGATGTCTTCCACCTGTTTCCCAGCCCTTGTGTCACCTGCCTCTTGTTACCTCATTACCCTGTGTATTTAGTCTTTGTCTTCCCCTTGTCTTTTGTTGGATCATTGTTTTGTGTTGCATGCTTTTGTTTGGTGTATCCTGTTGTGAATTGCCTTGCCTTGTGGATCGTACTCCTAGTAAGTGTTTTTTCGTTCCACAATAAACCTCTTAAACTGCATTTGGGTCCAAGATTCGTCTACTTTCGACGCAACCCGTGACAGTTTCTTCCCCACAGCAACATGACAGGAAAAGAGTGAACAATGGGGTTAAGATAAGAATAGAACATTACAACGTTTTGGAAAGTGAAAGAGAAAAGCATTGGGGGTTTTTGTTCACAAATATGCTCCACCCAAAAATAAGGGCTGTCTGTTTAGGAAATGGATTGCATTTTGAATGCAATCATTTTAGTTTGTGGTGAGAAATGTTCAATATAATCTGATAGGATATTTGACCAAGGAAAAAAGGCTAAATTTAAAAAATAGCTGGAAAAAGAATCAGGTTTTACGAAAAGTAATGACTGTCTTGGCAGTTGTAGAAGTAGTACTCAAAAGATTTTGTAAAACTATTACTTGTTAATAGTAGGCTAAAACTATTAATACCGCACAGTACAAGTCCTGTATTTAAATGTTTACTTCAAGTGAGGAGTGAAAGAGGCATTATTGGCACTATGTACTTCAAATGACTTAACGTCTGTTCAAGGTGGAGCTTTAAACTCTAATATCATGCTGGGTAGTTTAATGAATGATAATGCATTATATTTTAAATGTGATATTTTGTGGGTAAAATCTGAATCTGCAATGTAACCAGTAACATTTCTCTGTCAGGTAAACGTAGTAGTAGACAGTAAGTCAGTAGCATACAGTTGGGTTGCATATGAAGGGCTTCTGTAAGTTATTTTGGGGTAAAATGGTTCTGGAGAAAGCTGCAAGCAGCAATACAAGAAGCCCAGCAATCAGCACGTTGCAAAACAGGCACATTTTGAACAGGCACTGCACTAGTTTTTTCAAAGTGTAATAAACAGATTCCACAGAGTGAGATAATTCTTGCACTTTCAGAGTTGAGTTTTATCTTGTTGCTACCCACAGGAAGAAATGCCAGCGTTTGGGGTGAAACCTAACTGCCACATCTGTGTTTATACTGTGGATTTAGAGTGTTTGTGTTCACTTCAAGTGTGCTTTTTTTTAAATGTTATAACCACTTTTAAAAGTAATGGAAAGCCACCTGCACTCATAAAGTAGACCTAAACAAACTGGCTGCGACTATAAATGATACTGGTGTTCTCCTTAAGACCTTAACAACAGTGGAGAGCAAGTTGGCAGTGTCTAATCAGCATGGTTCAAAGAGAACAGTAAGAGTCTTTGTGCCGTGTCATGTGAATATTACCTGTGTGTTGCCCAGCGTTTAGGAAGCCTCATGCTGTTCTGCCTCCCAGAGGAATCTGGGAACTCCTCTGGTATCTGTAATGAAGCCGGATAGCGCCTGGCTCTCAGGGATCTTGTCCTAGACACACAGGGAGAGTCGCAAACAGTCTGTTAGCCACATCACTGAACAATGCATTCATGGGATAGCCTACTTACACAGCAGTACCTTAATGAATAAGTTCTTTATTTGATACTAGGGGTGTAACGGATCACAAAGCTCACAGTTCGGGTCAGATCACGGTTTTGAGTTACAGATCGGATAGATATTTGGATCAGCACAAAAAAGGGGGGATTTAAATGATCTATTAAAAATGTAATAACATTAACTTGCAACAATAATTACTACTTTCCCCATTAAATTGCGGTTAAACGACAAACAGATGAGAAAAGGGTATTTTACAATAACTTTGAATGCACCACGAGGTCGACAACAGCAGTGACCAAGTGCTATATGTGCAAGTGTGACTGTTGTACGTCCCGGTGTTGGAATCCTCTACAGTGAAATATAGACACACTTTACAATATTTACAGTTTAGCTGTCAGCAATTTAACCGTGTTTAATCCAGCTACTAGCTACCTAACGGTAGGCTAACATTACCCAATGCCAAGTGTAACGTTAGTGTTAACTAGCGTGACATGCAGCGATGCTTCTGTTGTTGCCTGTAACGTCGGTTTTGGAGTATCAGAGCAGCGCAGACATTTAAGTGGCACCGAAATGAGGCACCGAAATCCGTGTTAGATACCGATCGTCAAGGCACCGGTGCCATAAAAGCACCTGATTTTGACATGCGCCGTTCACGTGAAGTGAAAATGTCGTTGCCTGTATCTGGGCTCGGTTTACACCTGTCGCCATTTCTAGCCAATAGGGGACCATAGGCAGGCTGGGGGAATGCATATTAATGTTAAAAAACCTCAAGTGAAATTGTCATGCCATGGGACCTTTAATTGATTAGTTTGGATTAGGGCTGAACGATTAATTGCATTTTCGATAATATCGCGATATGTTAAAACGCGATTTCCTAATCGCAAAGGCTGCGATTTGGTCACATGACTCACGAGAGCAATCAGTCTGCACTCCGTAGAGAAAGCATCAACTAGCATGCTAACGCTACACTGTACCTTGAGCTGATTTCTGTCATTCAAACAACTCTGAGTTGTAGTTTAAAACTTTTACAGCCATTTTAATAAAATGAAGGGTTTTATTCAGGCTTGAGTCTATACATGCAGTTAATGGATACAGGCACACAGAACTCAAGGCTCGGTTGGCAGCGATTTAGCTCTGATTAGCGGTTAGCGGTTAGCTCCGTTATAAAGATATGAGTGGAGGAGCTGCCACTGAGAGGGGTAACAATCAGACTGATAAATGACGTTCGGGGAGCTTTCACAGCAGCGTGGCCGCGGTGTTTCAACGGTTTTATTAGTACAGTTAATCCCATGGCAAGAACACCAGCAACTAGCTAACGTAACGATAGCCTTTCTGAGCAAGTGCACACGGCAGCACGCAACTTCACGAGGGGGAGGGGCTGGAGGCAGGTAATTGTGTGTTCATACTAGAGCCTGGATCGGGCCGAATTTTTCCGTCCGAACCCGGCCCGAGCCCGACAGAGCCGTGACCGAGCCCGTCAGGCATTATATTTATGTCCGAGCCCGACAGTTAAAATCTCGTTGGTTTTTTTTCTCATACTAATGACACATGTACGTTTGTTTGTGTGGAAAGCCCGCTTTTATTAAGCAACTGGAAGGCATTCGGAAATGTCAACAGATGAGCGCATCAGTGCACACGGGGGAATAAGCTGTTTAATTTAAAATGTTCAATGTGTTAACCTTTCCTGATCGCTTCGATTCCGACCGTGATCAGAAAACCAGGGGAGACTCGTTACCTCCAGGGCCGACGTTATATAACGCTGGGGTTAAAATCCTGTTTCTGGTGAGCAGATGAATGAAATTGGTTTTCAGTCTGGAGTTTATCTTGGACACCGCACACACTGTGTACAAAACTTAAACTTATTCACCAACTCTGCTCCGGTCACATCTACATGTCTGCTTTCTCTTTTCTCTATCTCTCTTCTGCTGACTTTACACACACACTGAGCTCTCTTAAAGGAGCTGCAGCACCATTTTACAACAAATGCGTTATCGTGCTGATGTGACCGAGCCCGGCCCGAACCCGACCATCATTTCTAAATATCTGTCCCGGCCCGGCCCGTCGGGACCCGTCGGGCTCGGGTCGGGTATCCAGGCCTTAGTTCATACTATACATTATTATATTATTCTTTGTTGAATAATACAGAAGACGAGCTTAAAAAAATAATCGAAATCGCAATATTTGGGGGAAAAAATTGCAATTAGATTATTTTCAAAAATCGTTCAGCCCTAGTTTGGATCAACAGAAGCAGATTTCCAAGAAATTTGCCTGACATTGATGTGCATTGCCATCCGCTCTCTGTGTGTTGCCGTTGTCAAACTCGTTTGCTTCAGGAACCAACAAACTTCGAGCTAGCAAGCTACACGCTTTCTTTCGGAAAATGATTATAAAGATTTACAAAAAATACGTTTACGGCATTTCCTCTCTAACTGGGACGTTTTGGGACCGATTGGTGGGGATTGCTATGGACAAAATACACACAGCGATACACTGGTAAGAGCAAATGACGTTTAACCATGTATCCAGCTAATTTAAATAGCTCCCATTACTGTATTGTGTGAACAGTTAAAGGTGCTCTAAGCGATGTCACGTGTTTTTTAGGCTACAACATTTTTTTGTCACATACAGCAAACATCTCCTCACTATCCGCTAGCTGCCTGTCCCCTGAACACACTGTAAAAAAAAAAAAAAACAGTCTCTGTAGACAGCCCAGGCTCCACAGACGGCAACAAAAACAAACTGTGCAAACCGGCACCACCAAACATAAGTGTTCCAGCCAATAACCAACATGAAGGATTTGGGGTTGGGGGGGTTAGTGCGCGGAAGGGAGGGGACGGGATGAGAAGGAGGGAGGGGCGAGCTTGCCTCCGTTTTGTTTGACAATACTTCGAACGTCAACAAGTGACGTCACCCAACATCACTTAGAGCACCTTTAACTTCATTTAATATTGTATGCAGCCTTTTCTTTTGCATGGTGCAAATGTTGCACTTAAACAAGTTCCTTCTAGAGGCAATTTTGCGGAGCCAGCGTCGCTGCTTCCGGAGCTTAGCACCGCCCAAGACCATTGTGATTGGTTTAAAAAAAATGCAATCAACCCAGGGCTTTAGGTTCCTATGGGTTCACATCAGGGAGGATCTAGTCTATATCCACGACCTTCCACTTCTGGAATTGTTCTGTTGCCGCCGGAAATTCCGCCGTATGTCCTTCTTTTCGGCCAGATGTCCGTTACCTAACACTTTGTGCTGTAATTCTAAACTCCGGTCGATGTATGAGGACTATGGTTAACTGCTCCTCAGATCTCTGCAGGGTAAATCCAGACAGCTAGCTAGACTATCTGTCCAATCTGAGTTTTCTGTTGCACGACTAAAACAACTTTTGAACGTACGCATGTTCCACCAAAACAAGTTCCTTCCCGGGCTATTTTGCAGCGGCACCATGGCTCCGTCGGGCTCTTAGCGCAGCCCATGATGATTGTGATTGGTTTAAAGAAATGCCAATAAACCAGAGCACGTTCCTCTCCCATCCCGGAATGCTGCGTGGACTAGTCAGACCCTCTTCCGCAGCGCTGTGGAGGAAGCTCTGGCAATGCAAGACTAGGTAGGATCCAACCTGGACTCACCACACCAACCCCATCACAAAGACTGCCTAGCAGTCTGAGGAGGCTAGACATGGACTCCAGGAAACTCTGCAACTCTACGGCATCTGGTCCCACCCCTACCAGGCTCAGGGATAGCTTCATCCCGCAGGCCATAAGACTGAACTCTTGTGCTCTGAGCCTAAACATGTCACTTTACCTTGAAACTGTCACTTTATATTTATATGGCCTCTCAAAACCCAACCCCCCCACCCCCCAGTATCTTAATTGCACTTTTCCTTTTAAGATATGCATTGCCAGCGACTACTTCTTTTTATTGTTGTTGACATAACCCAAAAACCTTGAACCTTAATTTGTGACTCCCTCTTTCAGGTAAAGAGTAGGGAAACTTTTCTCTCTAAAGTAGTGGACAACAGAATAGAAAACAATAGAAACAATACAAAATACTCAAGTACAGCTAAGGGACATAAAATGTTAACGTTACAGGAACAGCAAATGAGTAAATGGGACATTTTTTGGTCCAAAAGCCTTAATAATAATTTCAAAAAATAAAGATATGACATCCAAATGATGTGGTGTAGCACAACTTGATCTCTTGTATTGAATATAAAAGGTTTTCATTATATTTTTGCTACATATCAAGGTATATTTTTGGATCAATCTTCCAAAAGGACCACATGGTCGTGAAGCTAAGTAAGTTACTAGGCTCGTTGGAGATGAACTGCGCCTCGCCTGTAAAGTGGATGAGAGCAGGCAGCAACAGCAGGGGGGATGGTGACAAAAATCCGCGGTCAAGCCGTACAGTTTCCAGCAGCCTTCAGGCTGAACAGGAAGTCACAGAAACACTCACATCATGTATCAGACCCATATATCAGCTACACAGTCTCCAGTTGTTTTTAGTATGACAGAGTAGCTGTCAAAATGCTCTACATGCGATCTGTTGCTGATGTCAGAAATCATTCTGCTGGATGCATGTATTCTCTCTTGCTGATGTCCGTTTCCTTCCGCTTTCTTTGTGTTGGAATTTTAAACTTTGGATTTATGTAGCCTCGTGAGACCGTGGTCTGTGTACTTGGTGGCCAACGGATTTTCGTTTTGAAAGGAAAAAAACAAAAAACGAAAAACAGCCAGTTTCCCAATTACCATTAGTAAATAGGAAAACAAAACGGAAAACAACCCATTATTCGTTTTTTGTTTTGATATTAAAAAACGGAAAACGAAAAACAATCTCGTTATCCGATTGTCTTTGATGTATTTGTAGATGGAACTCGGAAATTAAAATGTGTATAAATCTTATTCCTCTGTCAGTACCCGATCCGTACCGCCTGTAAAATCCGTTCTGCGCACTGCCTGATCAGTTCTACGCTTGCGCGAACACCAGCAAACTTCACAGCTCTATACACGCATTGGCGTAAGGATGTTTGGACATTTCTGGTTACCAGAAGAAAACATTAGACAGTGACAGTTAACCGTTATGATGGCAGAGAGGAAGTTTACAAGGTGTTTGCTGGAGTTGCCTAAAGTATCTGTTAATGATATACGGAGGGTCGTCCGGCCGTCCAGTAGAACACCATGTAGCAAATTAAATAAAGGCTTCAAATTTTACGTTTCATCATTTCTTTGCAACTTTGAAGGTAATTTGCTAACGCTAGCTAGCCTGAGCTAGAAGCCTTGCTTTGGTGTTTTAAGTCATGACT